>NC_050572.1:7944793-8024533 GCF_013265735.2 Oncorhynchus mykiss | reverse complement strand
CCGGCCAAGTTATTCAGTGTGTTTATTTTAGGAAGATTGTCTGCGCATTCAAGAAGTGGGTTGTGGGGTTTATTGTCAGGAGGGTTAATGCTACGTTATAGTGATTGATTGCAAGCAATTACCTTGTTAGATCCATAGCTGTAGATATATATATATATATATATATATATATATATATATATATATATATATATATTTCAGATACTCCATGTACATGTTGTTTATAAGTGCCTGTATTGCATTGAATAGCTGAGTGTTTTTTGGAGTATATTCTTTACAGATAGTTCATTCCTATAGCACACTTTACCAGCACATTTTCATAGTTTGCGCTTTGTGTTTAAAGCCAATGGCGAGAGATTCTAGATGTTTCCTAGATTGTCCTTCTGCGCTCCCGTCATACGCACTAAGATTTATGACTCTGGGACATAGATCAGATCTCCATCAGTCCTGAGAGAGAGAGACATGAATCTTGCCTGCCTGCCTGTCTCTCTCTCTCTCTCTCTCTCTCTCTCTCTCTCTCTCTCTCTCTCTCTCTCTCTCTCTCTCTCTCTCTCTCTCTCTCTCTCTCTCTCTCTCTCTCTCTCTCTCTCTCTCTCTCTCTCTCTCTCTCTCTCTCTCTCTCTCTCTCTCTCTCTCTCTCTCTCTCTCTCTCTCTCTCTCTCTCTCTCTCTCTCTCTCTCTCTCTCTCTCTCTCTCTCTCTCTCTCTCTCTCTCCAGCTGTAGATGTGTATACTGTTATGTGAATATCTCTGTATAGATGCTATGCCATTCATTCCTGTGTAGATAGTCCTACAGCATAGTTTACAGCATTGTATAAAGATAATAAAAGTCCTGGACCAGGAAGCATCTGTACGGTTGTTGCCAGACAGCCTGTAGTGAGTCACAACCAATTAAATCACATTAAGTACTAGCGGGTGAGGGAATTCACAGACAACTGCTCAGACGGCTCCAGCTAGCCAGCTAGCAATATGAACGTCCAATACGCACAATGAACTTACTGGGGAGGTGATTTAGCCTAGCGGGGTGGCAGGTAGCCTAGTGGTTAGAGCAGGTAGCCTAGTGGTTAGAGCAGGCAGCCTAGTGGTTAGAGCAGGTAGCCTAGCGCCAGGTAGCCTAGTGGTTAGAGCAGGTAGCCTAGTGGTTAGAGCAGGTAGCCTAGTGGTTAGAGGCAGGGTAGCCTAGTGGTTAGAGCGACTAGTAACTATAACAGCCTCCACTCTTCTGGGAAGGCTTTCTACTAGATGTTGGAAGATCGCTGCAGGGACTTGCTTACATTCAGCCACGAGCATTAGTGAGGTACGGGCACTGATGTTGGGTGATCAGGCTCACAGTCGGCGTTCCAATGGATCCCAAAGGTGTTCCATGGGGTTGAGGTCAGAGCTCTGTGCAGGTCAATCAAATTCTTTGAAACCCAAAGACAAAAAATTTCTGTATGGACCTCGCTTTGTGCATGGGGGCATTGTCATGCTAAAACAGGAAAGGGCCTTTCCCAAACTGTTGCCACCAAGTTGTAAGCACAGAATCGTCTAGAATGTCATTGTATGCTGTAGCGTTAAGATTTCCCTTCACTGGAACTGAGGGGCCCGAACCACACCAGCCAACGCTTGGCATTGCGCATGGTGATCTTAGGCTTGTGTGCGGCTGTTCAGCCATGGAAACCCATTTCATGAACCTCCTGACGAACAGTTCTTGTGCTGATGTTGCTTCCAGAGGCAGAGGAAGTTTGGAACTTGGTAGTGAGTGTCGCCACCGAGGACAGATGATTTTTACGCGCTTCAGGACTCGGCAGTCTCCTTCTTTGAGCTTGTGTGGCCTACCACTTTGTGGCTGAACCGTTGTTGCTCCTACACTTTTCCACCTGACAGTAACATCTGTCGACCAGAGCAGCTCTAGCAGGACAGAAATTTGATAAACTGACTTGTTGGAGAGATGGCATGCTATGATGGTGTCACTGAGCTCTTCTATAAGACATTCTACTGCCAACGTTTGTCTTTGGAGATTGCATGGCTGTGTGTTCAAGTAAATACACCAGTCAACATGGCCGAATCCATTAATTTGAAGGGGTGTCCACATATTTTTGTATATACAGTATAGTATATATATACACACACATATACAGTGGGGAGAACAAGTATTTGATACACTGCCGATTTTGCAGGTTTTCCTACTTACAGACCCCTACATGCTTTGTAAGTAGGGAAACCTGCAAAATCGGCAGGGTATCAAATACTTGTTCTCCCCACTGTATATAAATATGTATGTATGTGTATATATATATATATATATGTATATTGTGCACAGAGTGACATATGTTTGTATATACAGTATAATGTCTATATACACACTACCGTTCAAAAGCTTGGGGTCACTTATAAATGTCCTTGTTTTCCATGAAAACATACATGAAATGATTTGCAAAATGAATATAGTCAAGACGTTGACAAGGTTATACTGTAAATAATGATTTTTTAATTTAAATAATCATTTTTCCCTTCAAACTTTGCTTTCGTTAAAGAATCCTTCATTTGCAGCAATTTCAGCCTTGCAGAAAGTGGCTAGTGATTGGGTCTCAATGTAGGCAGCAGCCTCTGAGTTAGGGATTGCTGTATAGCAGTCTGATGGCCTTGAGATAGAAGCTGTTCCTCAGTCTCTCGGTCCCAGCTTTGATGCACCTGTACTGACCTTGCCTTCTGGAAGGTGTGAACAGGCGGTGGCTCGGCTGGTTGATGTCCTTGATGATCTTTTTGGCCATCCTGTGACATCAGGTGCTGTAGGTGTCCTGGAGGGCAGGTAGTTAGACCCCTGTGATGCCTTGAGCAGACCGCACAACACTCTGGAGAACCTTGCGGTTGAGGAAGGTGCAGTTTCCGTGATTCAGCCTGAAAGGATACTCTCGATTGTACATCTGTAAAAGTTATTCAGGGTTGTGGGTAACAAGCCAAATTTCTTCAGCCTCCTGAGGTTGAAGAGGCTCCGTAGACGGGCACATCGCCCACCGCTCCCGAGTGTACTACTCGCAAATGTCCAGTCTCTTGACAACAAGGTAGACGAAATTCGAGACATCAGAGATTGCAACATTCTCTGTTTCATGGAAACATGGCTCTCTTTTTTGATCTTTCATTTAAGGGGTGGATCAGCTTAATATTGTGGAAAGAATGTTGCTTCCAATGTAATTGTCTGCATCATTTCCAATCCCCCTTATTTTTTTGGTAAATATATATATCCATACACGCATGCATACATATATATATACACATACCTATATAGATATACATATACACATGTATACATACACATACCTATATAGATATACATATACACATGTATACATACACATACCTATATAGATATACATATACACATGTATACATACACATACCTATATAGATATACATATACACATGTATACATACACATACCTATATAGATATACATATACACATGTATACATACACATACCTGTATAGACATATATATAAACATATATACATACACATATATACATACACATACCCATATAGACATATATATACACATATATACATACACATACCTGTATAGACATATATATACACATATATACATACACATACCTATATAGACATATATATACACATATATACATACACATATATACATACACATACCTATATAGACATATATATACACATATATACATACACATACCTGTATAGACCTATATATACACATATATACATACACATACCTATATAGATATACATATACACATATATACATACACATACCTATATAGATATACATATACACATATATACATACACATACCTGTATAGACATATATATACACATATATACATACACATACCTATATAGACATATATATACACATATATACATACACATACCTATATAGACATATATATACACATATATACATACACGTACCTATATAGACATACATATACACATATATACATACACATACCTATATAGACATATATATACACATATATACATACACATACCTATATAGATATACATATACACATATATACATACACATACCTATATAGATATACATATACACATATATACATACACATACCTATATAGATATACATATACACATATATACATACACATACCTATATAGATATACATATACACATATATACATACACATACCTATATAGATATACATATACACATATATACATACACATACCTATATAGATATACATATACACATATATACATACACATACCTATATAGACATACATATACACATACCTATATAGATATACATACCTATATAGACATACATATACACATATATACATACACATACCTATATAGATATATACACATATATACATACACATACCTATATAGATATACATACTTTTTAAAAGAATATACCTTTATTATTATTCCCCCCAAACCCTACCGCCGATCCCCCAATTGGAGTAAACTAATACACACTTTGGCTTTTACCTTCAATCCATACATCTTATACACACTCTACAGACACAGTCTACTTTACAATAGTTCTCTCTTGTTTGTTCTTAGTCCTTCCTCTATTTCTGATGTCCATCCAGTTTGATGATTTCTATTTGTAACTGTGCTGTTTCACAAAAGTTCTGAACCTATATACATTTTACAGATCCCGTATGTTTTACATTGTTTATCTTGTTATTAGTCCCACTCTTCAGCTCCACTCAACCCCTCCCATCTATCTCTCAACATCATCCATTTCGGATTTCTATTTGCCATATAATTTTTCAACTGTGCTGTGATGCTTCACAAAATAATTGAACCTTCCAATTCTCATAGCTTCTACAGATTGTAAATTTAAAAAAACATTTTTGCTAAAATAATTATTATATTATTGATTGATTGACTATGGCTTTTCAAATCACCCAGTATTGCTGTCTGTACCGTTAGTTCTAGGCAAATGTTGCAATTCTTCAGCCATTCCTGGACCTGTGACCAAAAACGAGCTACATATGGACAATACCAAAATAAATGATCCTTATGTCTCTGCCTCCTCACATGGCTCTCTTAGAATATGTTGTCGGAATCGGTTCAGCCACCGATCTTCTCCATGCATCGCGCCGACAGAGATAAACACCTCTCTGGGAAGAGGAAAGGCGGGGGTGTATGCTTCATGATTAACGACTCATGGTGTAATCATGACAACATACAGGAACTCAAGTCCTTCTGCTCACCCGACCTAGAATTCTTTACAATCAAATGCCGGCCAAATGACCTGCCAAGAGAATTCTCGTCAGTTATCGTCACAGCTGTGTACATTCCCCCTCAAGCAGACACCAAGACGGCCATTAAGGAACTTCACTGGACTCTATGTAAACTGGAAAACATATATCCTGAGGCTGCATTTATTGTAGCTGGGGGTTTTAACAAAGAAAATTTGAGAACCAGGATACCTAAATTCTATCAGCATATTATTGTACTACGCGCAGGGGTAATACACTCAACCTATGCTACTATAACTTCCGCGATGCATGCAAAGTCCCCCCACGCCCTCCCTTCGGCAAATCCGACCACAATGCCGTCTTGCTCCTACCGTCCTATAGGCAGAAATTCAAACAGGATGTACCAGTGACTAGAACCATTCAACGCTGGTCTGACCAATCGAAATCCATGCTTCAAAATTGCTTTGATCAAGCGGACTGGGATACGTTCCGATCAGCCTCCGATCAGCCCCGATCAGCCTCGGATAAATGTAATACTCAAACAAAATGACAAAGCGGGAAAACCTAAACAGTCCTGTCAGGTGCAGACACTAAACAGAAAACAATTACCCACAAAACCCAAACGAAAAACTTATACATGATCCCCAATCAGAGACAACGATAGACAGCTGCCTCTGATTGGGAACCACACCAACATAGAAATAAAGAAACTAGAATGCCCACCCTAGTCACACCCTGGCCTAACCAAAATAGAGAATAAAAACCTCTCTATGGCCAGGGCGTGACAATGATGCAATAGCCATCACACTGCACCCTGCCCTATCCCATCTGGAAAAGAGGAATACCTATGTAAGAACGTTGTTCATTGACTACAGCTCATTCATCCAATTGTTTATTTATCTATTTATGTAATACTAATTACAGGAGATTTTGTCCTTCACAGTAGGCAGGTCCTTCACAGTAGGCAGGTCCTTCACAGTAGGCAGGTTCTTCACAGTAGGCAGGTCATTCACAGTAGGCGGGTCCTTCACAAGAGGCAGGTCCTCCATAGTAGGCAGGTCCTCCATAGTAGGCAGGTCCTCCATAGTAGGCAGGTCCTTCACAGTAGGCAGGTCGTTCACAGTAGGCAGGTCCTCCACAGTAGGCAGGTCCTCCATAGTAGGCAGGTCCTCCATAGTAGGCAGGTCCTTCACAGTAGGCAGGTCGTTCACAGTAGGCAGGTCCTCCACAGTAGGCAGGTCGTTCACAGTAGGCAGGTCCTCCACAGTAGGCAGGTCCTTAACAGTAGGCAGGTCCTCCATAGTAGGCAGGTCATTCACAGTAGGCAGGTCCTCCACAGTAGGCAGGTCCTTAACAGTAGGCAGGTCCTTCACAGTAGGCAGGTCCTCCACAGTAGGCAGGTCCTTCACAGTAGGCAGGTCATTAACAGTAGGCAGGTCCTCCACAGTAGGCAGGTCCTTAACAGTAAGCAGGTCCTTCACAGTAGGCAGGTCGTTCACAGTAGGCAGGTCATTCACAGTAGGCAGGTCCTTAACAGTAGGCAGGTCAAATCAAATAAAATGTATTTATATAGCCCTTCGTACATCAGCTGATATCTCAAAGTGCTGTACAGAAACCCAGCCTAAAACCCCAAACAGCAAGCAATGCAGGTGTAGAAGCACGGTGGCTAGGAAAAACTACCTAGAAAGGCCAAAACCTAGGAAGAAACCTAGAGAGGGACCAGGCTATGTGGGGTGGCCAGTCCTCTTCTGGCTGTGCCGGGTGGAGATTATAACAGAACATGGCCAAGATGTTCAAATGTTCATAAATGACCAGCTTGGTCGAATAATAATAAGGCAGAACAGTTTAAACTGGAGCAGAAGCACGGCCAGGTGGACTGGGGACAGCAAGGAGTCATCATGTCAGGTATTCCTGGGGCATGGTCCTAGGGCTCAGGTCCTCCGAGAGAGAGAAAGAAAGAGAGAATTAGAGAGAGCATATGTGGGATGGCCAGTCCTCTTCTGGCTGTGCCGGGTGGAGATTATAACAGAACATGGCCAAGATGTTCAAATGTTCATAAATGACCAGCATGGTCGAATAATAATAAGGCAGAACAGTTGAAACTGGAGCAGCAGCACGGCCAGGTGGACTGGGGACAGCATGGAGTCATCATGTCAGGTAGTCCTGGGGCATGGTCCTAGGGCTCAGGTCCTCCGAGAGAGAGAAAGAAAGAGAGAAGGACAGAATTAGAGAACGCACACTTAGATTCACACAGGACACCGAATAGGACAGGAGAAGTACTCCAGATATAACAAACTGACCCTAGCCCCCCGACACATAAACTACTGCAGCATAAATACTGGAGGCTGAGACAGGAGGGGTCAGGAGACACTGTGGCCCCATCCGAGGACACCCCCGGACAGGGCCAAACAGGAATGATATAACCCCACCCACTTTGCCAAAGCACAGCCCCCACACCACTAGAGGGATATCTTCAACCACCAACTTACCATCCTGAGACAAGGCTGAGTCTAGCCCACAAAGACCTCCGCCACGGCACAACCCAAGGGGGGGGGGGGGGGGGGGGGGGGACGCCAACCCAGACCGGATGACCACATCAGTGAATCAACCCACTCAGGTGACGCACCCCCTCCAGGGACGGCATGAGAGAGCCCCAGTAAGCCAGTGACTCAGCCCCTGTAATAGGGTTAGAGGCAGAGAATCCCAGTGGAAAGAGGGGAACCGGCCAGGCAGAGACAGCAAGGGCGGTTCGTTGCTCCAGAGCCTTTCCGTTCACCTTCCCACTCCTGGGCCAGACTACACTCAATCATATGACCCACTGAAGAGATGAGTCTTCAGTAGAGACTTAAAGGTTGAGTCCGAGTTTGCGTCTCTGACATGGGTAGGCAGACCGTTCCATAAAAATTGAGCTCTATAGGAGAAAGCCCTGCCTCCAGCTGTTTGCTTAGAAATTCTAGGGACAATTAGGAGGCCTGCGTCTTGTGACTGTAGCGTACGTTTAGGTATGTACGGCAGGACCAAATCAGAGAGATAGGCAGGAGCAAGCCCATGTAATGCTTTGTAGGTTAGCAGTAAAACCTTGAAATCAGCCCTTGCTTTGACAGGAAGCCAGTGTAGAGAGGCTAGCACTTGAGTAATATGATCAAATTTTAGTAGGCAGTTCCTTCACAGTAGGCAGGTCGTTCACAGTAGGCAGGTCGTTCACAGTAGGCAGGTCCTCCACAGTAGGCAGGTCCTCCACAGTAGGCAGGTCCTCCATAGTAGGCAGGTCCTCCACAGTAGGCAGGTCCTCCATAGTAGGCAGGTCCTTCACAGTAGGCAGGTCCTCCACAGTAGGCAGGTCCTCCACAGTAGGCAGGTCCTTCACAGTAGGCAGGTCCTCCACAGTAGGCAGGTCCTTAACAGTAGGCAGGTCCTTAACAGTAGGCAGGTCCTCCATAGTAGGCAGGTCCTTAACAGTAGGCAGGTCCTCCACAGTAGGCAGGTCCTCCATAGTAGGCAGGTCCTTCACAGTAGGCAGGTCCTTCACAGTAGGCAGGTCCTTCACAGTAGGCAGGTCCTTAACAGTAGGCGGGTCCTTCACAGTAGGCAGGTCCTTCACAGTAGGCAGGTCCTTCACAGTAGGCAGGTCCTTAACAGTAGGCGGGTCCTTCACAGTAGGCAGGTCCTTCACAGTAGGCAGGTCCTTCACAGTAGGCAGGTCCTTAACAGTAGGCAGGTCCTTCACAGTAGGCAGGTCCTTAACAGTAGGCAGGTCCTTAACAGTAGGCAGGTCCTTAACAGTAGGCAGGTCCTTCACAGTAGGCAGGTCCTTAACAGTAGGCAGGTCGTTCATAGTAGGCAGGTCCTTCACAGTAGGCAGGTCCTTCACAGTAGGCAGGTTCTTCACAGTAGGCAGGTCCTTAACAGTAGGCAGGTCGTTCATAGTAGGCAGGCCCATAATTAAATAGCTCAACTGGGATATAACTAAAGCAACTATTCACCGAAGCTGTAGCGACTATTTACAGATGCTTTAGTGACAGTATCTCATCTTTCTCTCTCTCTCCCTGCCGTTCTCTCATTGTCCCTCTCTTCATTTCTCGTTCTCCTCCCCTCTCTCTCTCTCTCTCTCCCTCTATCGCTCTCTCTCCTCTCTCCCTCTCTCTTGAAATCCCTCTTGATATATATATATATATATATATATATATATATATATATATATATATATATATATATATATATATATATATATATATCTCTCTCTCCCTCAATCTCTCCCTCCACCTATCTCTCTCTCTCCCTGCCTGTCTCTCGTTGTCCCTCTCTTAATTTCTCACTCTCCTCCTCTCTCTCTCTCTCTCTTCTCTCCTCTCTCTCTCTCTCCTCTCTCCTCTCTCTCTCTCTCGATGTCCCTCTTGATATATATCTCTCCCTCCACCTCTCTCTCTCTCCCTGCCGTTCTCTCGTTGTCCCTCTCTTCATTTCTCACTCTCCTCCTCTCTCTCTCTCTCCTCTCTCTCTCTCTCTCCTCTCTCTCTCTCCTCTCTCTCTCTCTCTCTTGATGTCCCTCTTGATATATCTCTCTCCCTCCACCTCTCTCTCCCTGCCGTTCTCTCGTTGTCCCTCTCTTCATTTCTCACTCTCCTCCCCTCTCTCGCTCTCCTCCCCTCTCTCTCTCTCTCCCTCTATCGCTCTCTCCCTCTATCGCTCTCTCCTCTCTCTCTCTTTCGCTCTCTCCCCTCTCTCTCTTTCGCTCTCTCTCTCCCTCTCTTTCGCTCTCTCTCTCCCTCTCTCTTGATATCCCTCTTGATATATCTCTCTCCCTCCACCTCTCTCTCTCTCCCTGTCATTCTCTCGTTGTCCCTCTCTTCATTTCTCACTCTCCTTCCCTCTCTCTCTCTCCCTCTCTCTTGATATCCCTCTTGATATATCTCTCTCTCTCCCTCTCTTTCGCTCTCTCTCTCCCTCTCTCTTGATATCCCTCTTGATATATCTCTCTCCCTCCACCTCTCTCTCTCTCCCTGTCATTCTCTCGTTGTCCCTCTCTTCATTTCTCACTCTCCTTCCCTCTCTCTCTCTCCCTCTCTCTTGATATCCCTCTTGATATATCTCTCTCTCTCCCTCAATCTCTCCCTCCACCTATCTCTCTCTCTCCCTGCCGGTCTCTCGTTGTCCCTCTCTTCATTTCTCACTCATCCTCTCTCTCTCTCTCTCTCCTCTCCTCTCTCCTCCCCTCTCTCCTCTCCTCTCTCTCCTCTCCTCCCCTCTCTCCTTCCCTCTCTCCTCCCCTCTCTCGCTCTCCTCCCCTCTCTCCTCTCCTCTCTCGCTCTCCTCCCCTCTCTCCTCTCCTTCCCTCTCTCCTCCCCTCTCTCCTCTCCTTCCCTCTCTCTCCTCTCTCCTTCCCTTTCTCCTCCCCTCTCTCGCTCTCCTCCCCTCTCTCCTCTCCTCTCTCTCTCCTCTCCTTCCCTCTCTCCTCTCCTCTCTCCTCCCCTCTCTCCTCTCCTCTCTCCTCCCCTCTCTCGCTCTCCTCCCCTCTCTCCTCTCCTCTCTCTCTCCTCTCCTTCCCTCTCTCCTCTCCTCTCTCCTCCCCTCTCTCCTCTCCTCTCCTCTCTCCTCCCCTCTCTCGCTCTCCTCCCCTCTCTCCTCTCCTCCTCTCCTCTCCTCTCTCCTCCCCTCTCCTCTCTCCTCCCCTCTCTCGCTCTCCTTCCATCTCCTCTCCTCTCCTCCCCTCTCCTCTCTCCTCCCCTCTCCTCCCCTCTCTCCTCCCCTCTCTCCTCCCCTCTCTCCTCTCTCCTCCCCTCTCTCCTCTCCTCTCCCCTCTCTCTCTCTCTAAAGCCTGACTGATCTGTTTAAAAAGGAGACCCATCAATGTGTTGCAGCCCTAGAGTAAACAACCTGTTTAACAGCTTAACACTCACACGCACACACACAAACATGGACACACACACAAGCACACATGCACAAGCACATATACAAACCACATTCTGTGTGTACATTTAGCAGTGCTGGCTTGAGACAGAGTGGATTATGATAAATAACCCAAAAAGAACACTCTGAACATTCATTCTTTGATTAAGATCTCTCCCTCTCTCTCTATCCCTTGCTCTATATCCCTCTCTCTCTTTCCCTCTCCCCCTCTCTCTCTGTCCCTCTCATCGCCCCTCTACACACACAGGAATTTCACATTCCTATGTAACTGACTCCTCGCATCTTCCCCCTTCTATCTTTCCATCTGTCTATCAAGCTCATAGTATTTCCATTGGATATATTATCTCACGAATGTCTTGGAAAATGACTCAATAGGCCCAGGTGCAGTATGTCTTTGTGTCTGGTTAGAGACCCAGGTAGAATTGAGAATGGACTCAATAGGCCCAGGTGCAGTATGTCTTTCTGTCTGGTTAGAGACCCAGATAGGATTGAGAATGGACTCAATAGGCCAGGATAACTGACAGTCAGCTTGAAATCTTTAGTCTAATGGCAACAGGCGGTAGGTATTGTGTTGTTGTGGTTCCACCATTATGAAGAGGTATGGTGGAAAAGACAGATCATAATAGGAGAGAAAATGGATCCAGCAATCAACTGACACCTACCAACTAAATGTCACCACGGGTCTCAGGGGTTGGCTGTTCACAAAGGTTAGTCCGTGTGTGTGTCCGCGGGCTTGTATTACTCGTGGGTACCGGAAATCAACAAAAATCCCCACCGTTTTAGTAAAACAAGGACAATTCTACCTCGTGGGGACAATTCCTCTACCCCTTAATCCCTAAGGGTGTTAAATCAGAATCAACAAATCACATCCGCCTGCTGTATTGGTGACATTATAGCTAGCAGTCTCCATGGAGACTTTACCGTGAAATGCTTACCAACAATGCAGAATCTTTCCCATCCTTCTCTCACCCAGGGATTTACAGTATTAACGGCTCATAAACGCAGTGTGACAAAAAAAACACACAAAAAAAAAAGCCCATTGGGCGTCTATTGCCAGAATGCTAACAAATTTAGCACAAGTAATAACGAACTTCCATGGAGGCTGCTAGCTAAATATGCTAACGAGCGCAAACAAAAATAAATTCAGTGCAAAGACAGGCAATTCAGCTCATAAGGTTATGCATATTTTATATTTTTTGTAATTTAGCAGGAGTACTTCATCAGTGTGACTTACATCTCCTACATAAATCGCTAAATGTCATTTTCTTTTGGTGAGTTTTCGGCATTTACAAGCGAATGTGAACAAGAGACATTGTGCAAATAAACAAAGTATTAAAGCACGCTTGTCTGAAGAAAGAACAGTACTGGCTCTGGAGCAGCATGTGTACACGCTGTGTGGGATCTGGAGTCACTAGGGAAACAGGCCTCCCTGCTCTGCTTGGAGAAGAGCTGGGAAGAGCAGACGGGCTGAGAACAGAGAGGGTAGAATAAACACAAGAAAATCAAGATAGCAGTAGCAGCTGTACCAATAACTCATCCGAAGGGCTTTGACTTCTCAAACACGGCAGAAAGCTAAAACAATATGATGCCGTGTCACCTTATTAATTCAGCCGCTTACTTACGTAACAAATTAAATGTAGTGGTCTTGTTGATGCAAAATTCGGTATTTTTCCACGCAGGAAAAAAAAAAGATAAAACACATAAGAAATATCTTGCTGCGATCTAAAATACTTGTTATTGTCATTTCTGCTCGGCAACAGATTCATTTTGTGCTTCAGTTGTACTTCTAAAATGACATTTATAAAAACGGTCATTCTATCAGCCGACAGCGCTACTTTTCTCAGATACTTTTCTTGGCGTAGCCAGCGTATTTTTCTTCGGCAAAATGCAAGATTAACTTTAAGAAAAACAATAATAATAATTAACAAGATTAACTTTAAAAAAAAACATTAAGGAATGTAGCTGGCTACATTCTTTCTTTGATAAAACATTAGTCTGCGAAGGAAAACTTTGGTTGCACGTCCCTGATCACTCTATTGAAGCAAAAATAAGCAAACAAACATAGTTAACTTTGAATTTAAACTTTCGACCCGTCAATACACTGCTGTACTCACCTGCTCCTGCTTTCTCCTGCTGGGCGATTTACAAGCACGTCACTGCCTCAACAGTTCTCAGGACTTAAGCTTCATAATGTAAGATAAATCAGATCGTGTTCTGATTTATTTCCCGAACACATTGCACAAGTTGACTCCAGGTATTCATTTTTAAAAAGTAGCAACAAATATTCAAACGTATTGAAAAATGTCTAATGAATTGTTTCAACGGTATTGAAATCCCGTTTGCTCTTTCCAAATAGCCCACTATACGGTATATACAGATGCCACCTTTCCAACAAATCAGTTTATCCAATTTCTGAGCTGCTCCGGTCAACAGATAGTGCCAGAGCCTAATTTACACAAAACTTGGATTTCATCTGGAAAATTATGATGTACAGATATGGATTTTGAAGAGAGAGATAAAGCTATATTTTTTTGTGTGGAGAGTATGTCACGTTCGTCGTAATCAGGAGACCAAGGCACCGAATACATTCTTCTTTAATAAACGAAGAACACTTAAACAAAACGACCGTGACGCTGTGCTTAACCGAGTGCCGACATGCAACTACACATAAACAATAACCCACAAAACCAAAATGGAAAAAATGGCAACCTGAATAGGATCCCCAATCAGAGACAACGATAAACAGCTGCCTCTGATTGGGAACCAATTCAGGCCACCATAAACCTACAATTTACCTAGACAAACCCAAAACCCAATAGATATACAAAAAACCCTAGACAAGACAAAAACACACATACCACCCACATCACACCCTGACCTAACCAAAATAATAAAGAAAACAAAAGATAACTAAGGTCAAGGCGTGACAGAGTAAATAAAACATTTTTGAAAATCAACACACGACTCCAGGAATATGATTATTTCAGGAATGGGATGGATAATTTGAATATAGGATCAGATTAGCTCGAATAACCTGTCCTCACATCGTGTGTGTGTGTGTGCGTGTTGTGAGGACGTAGGCCTACAGTAGGATGAGTTGTTTTTGTTTTTCTGTGTTCACATCTGTTAGCTGCCCTCCCCTCAACCCCTCTCTATCACCACACCCCCACCAGCCATATAAAATCCCCTCTCTACCACCACACCCCCACCAGCCATATAAAATCCCCTGAAAGCTTTTGATCCTGTATATGTGGAACTCACCCCTCTCTGTCTCTCTCGCCTCCTCCAACTCTCTCCCCTCTCTCTCTTTCTCTCTCTCTCCTCTCTCTCTCCCCTCTCTCTCTCTCTCTCTCTCTCGCCTCCTCCTCTCTCTCTCTCCTCTCTCTCGCCTCCTCCTCTCTCTCTCTCCTCTCTCTCGCCTCCTCCTCTCTCTCTCTCCTCTCTCTCGCCTCCTCCTCTCTCTCTCCTCTCTCTCGCCTCCTCCTCTCTCTCTCCCCTCTCTCTCTCTCTCACCTCCTCCTCTCTCTCTCCTCTCTCTCGCCTCCTCCTCTCTCTCTCCTCTCTCTCGCCTCCTCCTCTCTCTCTCCCCTCTCTCTCTCTCTCTCTCCTCTCTCTCTCCCCTCTCTCTCTCTCTCTCTCTCTCTCTCTCGCCTCCTCCTCTCTCTCTCTCCTCCTCTCTCTCTCCTGTCTCTCGCCTCCTCCTCTCTCTCTCCCCTCTCGCTCTCTCTCTCTCTCCTCTCTCTCCCCTCTCTCTCTCTCTCTCTCTCTCTCTCTCTCTCTCTCTCTCGCCTCCTCCTCTCTCTCTCCTCTCTCTCGCCTCCTCCTCTCTCTCTCCTCTCTCTCGCCTCCTCCTCTCTCTTTCCCCTCTCTCTCTCTCTCTCCTCTCTCCCCTCTCTCTCTCTCTCTCTCTCTCTCGCCTCCTCTCTCTCTCTCCTCTCTCTCGCCTCCTCCTCTCTCTCTCTCCTCTCTCTCTCCCCTCTCTCTCTCTCTCTCTCTCTCTCGCCTCCTCTCTCTCTCTCCTCTCTCTCGCCTCCTCCTCTCTCTCTCTCCTCTCTCTCGCCTCCTCCTCTCTCTCTCTCTCTCTCAGTTCAATTCAATTTGAAGGGGTTCATTGGCATGGGAAACATATGTTAACGTTGCCAAAGCAAGTGAAGTAGATAATATACAAAAGTGAAATAAACAATAAAAATGTACAGTAAACATTACATTTCAAATGTCACATTATGTCTATATACAGTGATGTAATGATGTGCAAATAGTTAAAGTACAAAAGGGGAAATGAATAAACACAACTGTGGGTTGTATTTACAATGCCGTTTGTTCTTCACCGTGTGGCATCAGGTCACGAATCTTTCTGCGAGGATGGCACACTGTGGTACAGTATTCACACAGTAGATATGGGAGTTTATTGAAATTGTGTTTGTTTTACATTTTTTTGTGGATCTAATATGGTCATACATTTGGAAAAGAGGTTAGGAAGTACAGCTCAGTTTCCACTGAGCATTTTTTTGGGCAGTGTGCACATAGCCTGTCTTCTCTTGAGAGCCAAGTGTGCCTACGGCAATCTTTCTCAATAGCAAGGCTATGCTCACTGTGTCGGTACATAGTCAAAGCTTTCCTTTCCTTAAGTTTCTCTCTCCCACTCTTTCCCTCTCTCTCTCACTCTCCCTCTTCCCGTCTAGATTAGTATTTAGTATGGCAATTACTGTAGTGTTTTTGCAGACTGTAGTATTTCCTTGACGAAACCTACCAGAGAAATACTAAAATAGCTTTTATTCCATAACCTGTAGGTAGGTAGGTGGGTAGGTAGGTAGGTAGGTAGGTAGGTAGGTAGGTAGGTAGGTAGGTAGGTAGGTGGGTAGGTAGGTAGGTACTTTAGGTAGGTACTGTAGGTAGGTAGGTAGGTAGGTAGGTAAGTAGGTAGATAGGTGGGTAGGTAGGTAGGTAGGTAGGTGGGTAGGTGGGTAGGTAGGTAGGTAGGTAGGTACTTTAGGTAGGTAGGTAGGTAGGTAAGTAGGTAGGTGGGTAGGTAGGTGGGTAGGTAGGTGGGTAGGTAGGTAGGTGGGTAGGTAGGTAGGTAAGTAGGTAGGTGGGTAGGTAGGTGGGTAGGTAGGTGGGTAGGTAGGTAGGTAGGTACTTTAGGTAGGTACTGTAGGTAGGTAGGTAGGTAAGTAGGTAGGTAGGTAGGTAGTTGGGTAGGTAGGTAGGTAGGTGGGTAGGTAGGTAGGAACACAATATATGGTCTGGTAGGTAGGTAGGTAGGTAGGTAGGTAGGTAGGTAGGTAGGTAGGTAGGTAGGTAGGTAGGTAGGTACGTAAGTAGGTAGGTAGGTAGGTAGGTAGGTAGGTAGGTAGGTAGGTAGGAACACAATATATGGTCTGGTAGGTAGGTAGGTAGGTAGGTAGGTAGGTAGGTAGGTAGGTAGGTAGGTAGGTAGGTAGGTAGGTAGGTAGGTAGGTAGGAACACAATATATGGTCTGTACTGTAGGTAGGTAGGTAGGTAGGTAGGTAGGTAGGTAGGTAGGTAGGAACACAATATATGGTCTATACTGTAGGTAGGTAGGTAGGAACACAATATATGGCCTATACTTCGCATGTAAGTTTCTCAGTCACGGTTGGCACCAATTGGAATATGGGGGAGGGGAATGAGCAGGGTGTATGCAAATTAAATACTGTAATATTTACTATTGTTTTTTTTAAATAGTGTTTTTTGCAGATATTTCTTTATTTTTTACTATAGTGTTTTATGTTGTTGTGGATAATACTGTAGTATTCACTATAATAGTATACAATATACTACAGAATTCTATACTACGTACTACACATGATCATGGGATACTACAGTACACACACACGCCACCGCATGCACACAAACACAATTCATTTATATATGTAGGCATCCGTCCGCACCACACACACACACACACACACACACACACACACACACACACACACACACACACACGCATACACACACACACACACAACACGTTGCTGGAGGACAGTCTTGCCAGAGAGAATCTCTGTTTTGCTGACTTTACCTTTCAATGAGGGAGGATTAGCCTAATGTCTGTCGCTAAGGGAGTTTGCCAAAGAGTATTCCACATGTTACTATGGTGACAAACAGCCAATGAGAGCTTGGCACAGTAATCTCCAGTCAAAACATTCCAATTTCAGGAAGGACAAGATTATTTGGGGGGGTTGCAGGTTTAAATGTGTTGTTAATAACATGCTGTATCTACACACACACACACACACACACACACACACACACACACACACACACACACACACACACACACACACACACACACACACACACACACACACACAGAAACACATGCATACATATACACATTCATACACACACACACACACACACACACATACACACAGAAACACATTCATACATATACACATTCATACACACACACACACACACACACACACACACACACACACACACACACACACACACACACACACAGAGAGAAACACATTCATACACATTCATACACACACACACACACACACACACACACAGAGAAACACATTCAAACACATTCATACACACACACACACATAACTTGTGTATCTCGCTCTTTCTGAAGGTGACATGAAACAGAAATAGTGTGTAATTACATTCTAATCTCTGGATCTCCGGTCCATTGTTACCACAGGGATGTTACCACAGGGCTATTACCACAGGGCTGTTACCACAGGGATGTTACCACAGGGTTGTTACCACAGGGTTGTTTCCACAGGGCTATTACCACAGGGCTGTTACCACAGGGCTGTTACCACAGGGCTATTACCACAGGGTTGTTACCACAGTGCTATTACCACAGGGTTGTTACCACAGGGCTATTACCACAGGGCTATTACCACAGGGTTGTTACCACAGGGTTGTTACCACAGGGCTATTACCACAGGGTTGTTACCACAGGGCCTTTACCACAGGGTTGTTACCACAGGGCTGTTACCACAGGGTTGTTACCACAGGGCTATTACCAAAGGGTTGTTACCACAGTGCTGTTACCACAGGGCCTTTACCACAGGGTTGTTACCACAGGGTTGTTGCCACAGGGCTATTACCACAGGGCTATTACCAAAGGGCCTTTACCACAGGGTTGTTACCACAGTGCTGTTACCACAGGGATGTTACCACAGGGTTGTTACCACAGTGCTGTTACCACAGGGTTGTTACCACAGGGCCTTTACCACAGGGTTGTTACCACAGGGCCTTTACCACAGGGTTGTTACCACAGGGTTGTTACCACAGGGTTGTTACCACAGGGCT
The DNA here is from genome assembly GCF_013265735.2 of Oncorhynchus mykiss. NCBI lineage: Eukaryota > Metazoa > Chordata > Actinopteri > Salmoniformes > Salmonidae > Oncorhynchus > Oncorhynchus mykiss. The sequence continues at coordinate 8,006,127 of NC_050572.1, read as the reverse complement.
ATTACCACAGGGTTGTTACCACAGTGCTATTACCACAGGGTTGTTACCACAGGGCTATTACCACAGGGCCTTTACCACAGAGTTGCTACCACAGGGCTGTTACCACAGGGCCTTTACCATAGGGTTGTTACCACAGGGCTGTTACCACAGGGCCTTTACCACAGGGTTGTTACCACAGGGCTGTTACCACAGGGCCTTTACCACAGGGTTGTTACCACAGGGCCTTTAGCACAGGGTTGTTACCACAGGGTTGTTACCACAGGGTTGTTACCACAGGGTTGTTACCACAGGGCTGATACCACAGGGTTGTTACCACAGGGCCTTTACCACAGGGTTGTTACCACAGGGTTGGTACCACAGGGCTATTACCACAGGGCTATTACCACAGGGCTGTTACCACAGGGTTGTTACCACAGTGCTATTACCACAGGGTTGTTACCACAGGGCTATTACCACAGGGCCTTTACCACAGAGTTGTTACCACAGGGCTGTTACCACAGGGCCTTCACCACAGGGTTGTTACCACAGTGCTGTTACCACAGGGTTGTTACCACAGGGCTGTTAACCTAGGGCCTTTACCACAGGGTTGTTACCACAGGGCCTTTACCACAGGGTTGTTACCACAGGGCCTTTACCACAGGGTTGTTACCACAGGGCCTTTACCACAGGGTTGTTACCACATGGCATTTACCACAGGGTTGTTACCACAGGGCCTTTACCACAGGGTTGTTACCACAGGGCTGTTACCACAGGGCCTTTACCACAGGGTTGTTACCACAGGGCCTTTACCACAGGGCTGTTAACCTAGGGCCTTTACCACAGGGTTGTTACCACAGTGCTGTTACCACAGGGTTGTTACCACAGGGTTGTTACCACAGGGTTGTTACCACAGTGCTATTACCACAGGGTTGTTACCACAGGGTTGTTACCACAGGGTTGTTACCACAGGGCCTTTACCACAGGGTTGTTACCACAGGGTTGTTACCACGGTGCTATTACCACAGGGTTGTTACCACAGGGCTGTTACCACAGGGTTGTTACCACAGGGTTGTTACCACAGGGTTGTTACCAAAGGGCCTTTACCACAGGGCCTTTACCACAGGGCTATTACCACACTGGTTAGTAATGAGGCTGCATACAGGTGGTACCGGTACAGAGTCAATGTGCAGGGGGCACTGGTTAGTAATGAGGCTATATACAGGTGGTACTGGTACAGAGTCAATGTGCAGAGGGTACCGGTTAGTAATGAGGCTATATACAGGTTGTACCGGTACAGAGTCAATGTGCAGGGGGCACTGGTTAGTAATGAGGCTATATACAGGTGGTACTGGTACAGAGTCAATGTGCAGGGGGTACCGGTACAGAGTCAATGTGCAGAGGGTACCGGTTAGTAATGAGGCTATATACAGGTGGTACCGGTACAGAGTCAATGTGCAGTTGGTACCGGTACAAAGTCAATGTGCAGGGGGTACCGGTTAGTAATGAGGCTATATACAGGTGGTACCGGTACAGAGTCAATGTGCAGGGGGTACCGGTTAGTAATGAGGCTATATACAGGGGGTACTGGTTAGTAATGAGGCCATATACAGGTGGTACCGGTACAGAGTCAATGTGCAGGGGGTACCGGTTAGTAATGAGGCTATAAACAGGGGGTACCGGTACAGAGTCAATGTGCAGGGGGCACCGGTTAGTAATGAGGCTATATACACGGGGTACCGGTTAGTAACGAGGCTATATACAGGGGGTACCGGTACAGAGTCAATGTGCAGGGGGCACTGGTTAGTAATGAGGCTATATACAGGTGGTACCGGTACAGAGTCAATGTGCAGGGGGCACCGATTAGTAATGAGGCTATATACAGGTGGTACCGGTACAGAGAGACCATGTCATCTCCACAGGTCATGATCAGATGAGCTCCTGCATTTTTCAGCATGTTCTTAACAGAGAGGTAGTGTGTTAATATAGCACAGTGCCATGCCAGGGGGGGATGGTTTGTGTGGAAGATGAGGTTGCTGCTGTTCCCATTTTTATAATTGTCAGCAAAAAGTGTCTGTTGATTTTCTATAAGGAGCTGCAATTTCTGATATTTTCTTGCCTTATCATTCTTTACATACACAAGGTACTGTATTTCAATTACCTCTGAACAACGGGAGGCAGCTTCTAAGGCCTCTCCATTTGGCAGGAGTAGACTGTTCGACTCTCCTGCCATTGTTGGGCTAAAGGGCTTTGACACCTCTCACTTGACACATCAGTGCTAATTGAAGTTGTATCAAGCTTGGCAGCCTTAACTTAGCATTCAGTCCTTATAAATTAATGTCATGTATTTTTATTCTTGGCTTTTGGAAATAAATTATAGCTTCAGACTAAACATTACTCACTCAGTTCCAGGTTGGATGGTGTTTTCAGGTTTCTGTTCTTTTCCAGAGCGTTTCCTGTATAGCTTTGGAATAATAATATTTGGTAGTTAAACACCTTCCAGGTGATTCTGTAATTCGGTTCAAAATCAGGTTGTAGGTTTTGAGTTTTGATTTGGAGTGAAGGTTATGTTGTAGATGGTAGCATCCTGTATGTGTTCCTGACAAAAAATAATCCAAGTTTATCTAACTCAAAATCTATATATTTTTTTAAGGGGGGGGTGTTACTGAGTGGTGGAAACTCAGGATACTAGACAACGAGGACTCTGAGTCAGCTAACATAAATCTCTATAAGTCTGGAACAGTAATGGTACAGGGCCAAACAGTTTCAGCTGGACCTTCTGTCACGTCTGCTCCTGCAACCTCTACTGTTCATCCTGTGTCTCCTTGACCTGCCGCCACTCCCCCAGTACTCTGTCTCTCTCTCAATCTTTCTGATAGGCTGCCTCCGTGGAGCAGCGCTTTCCTGGGCCACGGCGGTGTGGGAGAAACAGTCCCACATTTGCTTCTCCAACTCCGGATTCATGGAAGAGATGAAGAAAGTATTCGACCACCCGGTCTGCGGTAAGGATGCCGCTAAACGACTCCTGTCCCTCCGTCAAGGCCCCCATAGTGTTGCTGAGATGGCATGTGAGTTTCGCACCTGGAATGAGGAGGCCCTTCAGGGAGCATTCCAGAATGCGCTCACTGAGACCCTCAAGGACGAGTTGGTGTCCAGGGATGAGCTTGATGGACTTTCATCTCATCTCTCTTGCTATCCGCATCGACAACCGTTTCCGTGAGCGTCGGAGGGAGAGGGTAGGGTTGCATGTCCCATAACATCTGCTTCAGTGCCTTGTCCTCCTTCTCCGACAAATCCTGAACCCATGCATCTCGGCCGGGTCCGTCTCTCTCTAGAGGAGAGACAACAACGAATCGGTGCTAGGAGCTGCCTATACTGTGCCCTGGTTGGTCACTTTGTCTCCACTTGTTCCCTGCTACCAGCAAAAGAGGGGGCTCGGCAGAAGTGGGGGATATACTGTTGAGCCAAATCACCTGCCCATCTTCCCCCAGACCCCTGCTTGAAGGAAACCTTGTGTGGCAGAGCCAGGCTTTTCCTCTGTCTGCTCTCGGGCACCGACGAGAGCTTCCTGGACCGAGGTGTTGTTACCCAGTTGGGCCTGGACCCACTCGATTCACCCCTCAATGCCAACGCTCTCAAAGGACAGCTCCTCGCCCGTGTCTGGGAGAGAACCGTCTCTGTCATACTGCGTATCTCTGGAAATCACCAGGAAAAGATCAGTTTCCACGTAATCGACTGTCCTTACTCTCCCCTGGTTCTTGGCCATCCATAGTTAAAGCTACACAACCCACAGATTGACTGGACCACTGGAAATGCAACCACTTGGAGTTCATTTTGTCACTCTAATTGTAATTAATTGCCCTTCCCCCTGCCTTGTCTGTGCCCCAGTTCATTCCAGAACCTCCGGACCTGTCATCAGTTCCTCCCGAGTATCACGATCTAGCTCCTGTGTTCAGCAAACACCACACCCTGTTGCTGTCGCCTTATCGGCAGTACGACTGCGCCATTGACCTCCAGCCTGGAGCTCCTCTCCCCAATAGCCGGTTGTTTAACCTCTCTCGTCTCGAGCAAGAGGCTGTGGAGAGGCACATCCAGGATTCTCTGGCTAAAGGACTTATCAAGCCATCTTCCTCTTCCTCTCTTAGTTTTTCTTTGTGAAGAAGGATGGGTCACTGAGGCCGTGTATAGACTTCCGTGGGCTGAATAATATCACTGTTAAGAACAAGTACCCCTTGCCACTCATCAGATTTGCTTTTGCCCCCCTCCATGGTGCCACGGTGTTTACCAAAATCGACCTCCAGAATGCCAAGGACCTGAGGCTCACCAGCAGCACGTTCGCCAAGTTCTTCAACGGCTGTTGGAGAATAAGCTTTTTGTTAAAGCTGAAAAATGTGAGTTCCATGCTGCCACAGTGTCTTTCCTGGGTTATATTGTTGCTTAGGAACAGTTACGTATGGACCCCGCCGAGGTCATGGAAGTCAGAGTGTGGCCTGCGCCCTCCAACCTGAAGCAGCTACATCGTTTCCTGCTATTTTTACAGACGCTCCATCCGCAACTACAGCCGTCTGGCAGCACCTCTCCCAACTCTCACCTCCACCTCCACTCTGTTCCACTGGACTCCTGAGGCAGAGGCAGCTTTCCTGGAACTCAAGCGTTGCTTCACGTTCGCTTCGGTCCATACTTCGGCCCGACCCAGAACTCCAGTTCATCGTGTTTGTTGACGCCTCTGTCACCGGGGTAGGTGCTGTTCTGTCTCAACGTTCCCCCTCTGGTCAGAAGGTCCAACCATGTGCATTCTTTTCCCGTAAGCTCTTACCTGCAGAGAGGAATTTTGACATCAGAAACCAGGAACTCCTGGCAGTTAAAAACTGGCTCTGGAGGAATGGCGTCCCTGGCTGGAGGGCTTTGTAACCCCCTTCATCGTGTGGGCTGACCATAAAAACCTGTCCTACATACAGACCACCAAATGTCTTGAACTCCCAGCAAGCCAGGTGGGCCTTGTTCTTTGAAAAGTTTCAATTTCACACTCACTTATCGCCCCGGTTCGAAGTATACCAAGCCTGATGCCCTCTGTTGCCAGTTCACCACCAACAACACGGGTACCGAGACAGAAACCATTGTGCCAACCACCTGCATCACTGCCTCCGTCACCTGGGAGATCGAGTCTCGTATCCGCCAGGCTCAGCAGAACCAGCCTGACTCAGGTAATGGTCCTAGTAATGCTCTGTTTGTTCCAGAATGTGGTCGCTCTGATGTTCTTCAGTGTGGTCATTCTACCCAACTCACCTGTCACCCTGGTATGAACCGGACCCTCACCTTCCTGCATCAGCGCTTTTGGTGGCCCACCATGGAGAGAGATGTCCGGGAGTTTGTTAACTGTTCTCTGCCTGTTCGGTTTGTGCTCAGAACAAAACCTCCTCTAAACCCACTTCCGGTCTGCTCCGCCCTCTTCCTATAGCCAGTCGCCCCTGGTCACACATAGCTCTGGACTTCGTCACTGGCCGTCCCCCATCTAACGGTAACTCTGTCATCCTCACCATTATTGACAGGTTTTCCAAAATGGCTCACTTCATTCCCCTCTCCAAGTTCCCGTCCTCCAGGGACCTGTTGGTATATATCATGTGTATCGTCTGCATGGCATCCCCACTGACATCGTCCTCTGACAGAGGACCCCAGTTTACCTCCCAGGTGGTTAGATCCTTCTGTTCAGCTCTTGGTATTAATGTCAGTCTTTCTTCTGGATATCACCCCTAGACCAACGGCCAGACCGAACGGGCAAACCAAGAGACTGCCCTACACTGCGTGACGTTCTGCTCATCCTTCCTCCTGGAGCGCTCAGCTGCCCTTGGTTGAAAATGCCCACATCACCCTCACCAACGCCTCGTCAGGTATGTCACCCTTCGAGTGTGTTCTGGGTTTACCAACCCCCCTTGTTCCCTGCCCAGGAGGTTGAGGTTCCTTCTGTCCAGGACCATCTGCGCCATTGTCACCGTACCTGGAGGAAGGCCCGGGCTGTCCTTCTTTGTGCCTCCGACAGGACCCAGTCCTAAGCCAACAGTCGCCGGGCCTCAGCTCCAGTCAAAAGGTATGGCTCTCATCAAAGGACCTGCCCTTGAAGGTGGCCTCGAAGAAACTTTCCCCCCAATTCATTGGTCCCTTTGAAATTGACCGTGTCATTAACCCCTCTGCGGTGCGCCTGAAACTCTCAGCCTCTCTTAGGATCCATCCTACTTTCCATGTATCCCTGATGTATCCCTGATTAATCCTGTCTGCTCCAGTCCCCTGTCTCCTCTTGCAGCAGCTCCTCCACCCCCTCGGCTCATCAATGACTATCCTACCTATACCGTCCGGCGACTTCTGGACGTACGCCTTTGGGGTCATGGCTGGCAGTACCTGGTGGACTGGGCGGGATACGGGCCTGATGAGCGCTGCTGCGTGCCCCGCCGTCACTTTCTGGACCCCTCTCTCATATGGTATTTCTATACCTCACACCCAGATAAGCCTGATCGGGCCCCAGGTGGGGCTCATAGAGGGGGGAGGTCACATCTGCTCCTGCAACACCCTCTACTGCTCATCCTATGTCTCCTTGACCTTCTCTCCCCCTATCGCTCTGTGTGTGTGTGTGTGTGTGTGTGTGTGTGTGTGTGTGTGTGGGGGGGGGGGGGGGGGGGGGGGGGGGGGGGGGGCAGAGACCGGTGTGCTGGAGTCAGAGCAGATCCCCACCAGCTGCAACCTGTTCCATAATCAAGACCTCTACAAATACTCAGTCCTGTCACTTCCACGCTGCCAGATCGTAACCTCTGTTCAGTCAGTTTGTTTCTAGCCGTTTGTTACTATTCAAATCCTGTTATCCTGTTGTGCCTTTTTTCCTTGCCTGAAAATGTTTTCCTCTCTGCTACAGTTCTGCCCGCTCTGACTCTGGTCCCTGTCTTCAGTCCCCTGTCTCGTCATCTTGCTAAACTGTCCTGGATTCCGCACTCTACTACTCCCTAAGAGTCCCCTCCAGATTACCCTGTCTCCACCCCTCTCGCTCAAGCCTCAGCCTCCGCACCTGGTTTCCAGCAACCCGCCTGAGCTTCCCATGACCTGCGCTCCATCTCCCCCTTGGGTTTCAATACATTATTGGTTACTTCATCCCAGTCTCCTCGTCTGAGTCTGCTCTTGGGTTCCCCTGTTCCACTCTGCGTAATGCTTTCACCTAATCAAAAAATTATCTCAGCAGGAGAAGCTCTCCCTTGAGGAAGATACCCCCACCCCGAGCAGGTCAGACCAGGCCTCTTCATTACATAAACCCACAGACGAGCAACCCCAAGAGGAAAGTCAACCTCCCAGCACAGACCCTCAATGAAATGAGGGATACATTTACCCAGCTTTAGGTAGGGCATGTGGAGCTGGAACAGCAGATGATTACACTCCAGTCAGCACAGACCCACACAACAGTCCAGCACAACTACACCCCCTTAAATAGACCTGGAGTGCTGGAGGGGGAAAGAGCGGGACATACAAATGAAGAACCCCAAGCACAGGGGATCTCACCCCCTCTGAGCACCCCCCCACCCCTGTCAGCCACCCTGATAGCCCCCCTGACAACCCCCACACACCCACTGAGGACATACACAAGACACAGACTTCCCAAACAGTGTGTCTAAACTCTGATGTCCAAACACCCAGTAGACCTTCTGTCTGAGGACCAACTGGGGTCACCCAGCCACATAATAATACATACAGGCACAAACGACCTGAGAACAGCAGGAACGGGTGAGATAGAAAAGGCTTCTTCTACTTTCCCCAGTACACAAGTGGTTATATCCACCCTGCTACCACAAAAATACTTCCATCCTGCTACCATACAGAAGGGTAAACGCAAGTATTTCCCGTGACTGCAGCCCCAACATTTCACACGGGAGCAATAGATCAATAGACACCCAGAACAGCGGGACACGCCCAGAACAGCGGGACACGCCCAGAACAGTGGGACACTCTCCCAGACCTGCGGGTCACAACTCCTGCAGCTCTGATGGACGCTGGGTATGTACATAGTCAATGGTAGCCTTTGAGGGGACTCCTATGGTAAGTACACCTATAGCTCATCTCTTGGCAGTAGTACTGTTGACTACCTAATCATTTACCTCAACCAAGAGTCTCTAAGAGTGTTCAGTCATTCCACTGACACCCTGATCTGTTTCACCTGTCTTTGTGATTGTCTCCACCCCGCTCCAGATGTTACCTGTTCCCTGCTTGTCTGTTGCCAGTTCGTCTTATTTGTCAAGTCAACCAGCGTGCTTTTTTTCCGTTCTCCTGCTTTTTCCTTCTCTCTGTTTTTGCTAGCCCTCTCGGTTTTGACCCTTGCCTGTCTGGACTCTGTACCCGCCTGCCTGACCTGTCTGTCTGTCTGTCTGTCTGCCTGCCTGACTGCCTGCCTGCCTGCCTGCCTGCCTGCCACTCTGTACCTCCTGGACTCTGACCTGGTTTTTATCTTTTGCCTGTCCTGTCCTCTTACCTACCCTTTGGATTCTAATAAATATCAGAGACTCGAACCATCTGTCTCCCGTGTCTGGGTCTCGTCTTGTGCCCTTATACCCCTATCAGATCACACTACTTGAATAGCTCTATGCTCAATCATGAGGCATCAAATCTAAAGGAACTGAAAAACATTAAGAAATGCTATAGAGGGAAGGAAAATAGTGTGAAAATCTATCAAAAAACAATTAGTCAACAACAATTTGTGGGCAGAACTGAAAGAGCGTGTGCGAGCAAGGAGGCCTTCAAACCTGACTCAGTTACACCAGCTCTGTCAGGAGGAATGGGCCAAAATTCACCCAATTTAACCTTCTGGAAGGCAACCCAAAACGATTGACCCAAGTCAAAGAATTTAAAGGCAATGCTACCAAAAACGAATTGAGTGTATGTAAATTTCTGCCCCACTGGGAATGTGATGAGAGAAATAAAAGTTCAAATAAATAATGTCCTCTACTATTATTCGGACATTTCACATTCTTAAAATAAAGTGTTGATCCTAACTGACCTAAAACAGGGAATTTTTACTCTGATTATATGTCAAGAATTGTGAAAAACTGAGTTTAAATGTATTTGGCTAATGTATATCAAATTTATTTTATATAGCCCTTCGTACATCAGCTGATATCTCAAAGTGCTGTACAGAAACCCAGCCTAAAACCCCAAACAGCAAGCAATGCAGGTGAAGAAGCACGGTGGCTAGGAAAAACTCCCTAGAAAGGCCAAAACCTAGGAAGAAACCTAGAGAGGAACCAGGCTATGTGGGGTGGCCAGTCCTCTTCTGGCTGTGCCGGGTGGAGATTATAACAAAACATGGTCAAGATGTTCAAATGTTCATAAATGACCAGCATGGTCGAATAATAATAAGGCAGAATAGTTGAAACTGGAGCAGCAGCACAGTCAGGTGGACTGGGGACAGCAAGGAGTCATCATGTCAGGTATTCCTGGGGCATGGTCCTAGGGCTCAGGTCCTCCGAGAGAGAGAAAGAAAGAGAGAATTAGAGAGAGCATATGTGGGATGGCCAGTCCTCTTCTGGCTGTGCCGGGTGGAGATTATAACAGAACATGGCCAAGATGTTCAAATGTTCATAAATGATCAGCATGGTCGAATAATAATAAGGCAGAACAGTTGAAACTGGAGCAGCAGCACAGCCAGGTGGACTGGGGACAGCAAGGAGTCATCATGTCAGGTAGTCCTGGGGCATGGTCCTAGGGCTCAGGTCCTCCGAGAGAGAGAAAGAGAGAAGGAGAGAATTAGAGAACGCACACTTAGATTCACACAGGACACCGAATAGGACAGGAGAAGTACTCCAGATATAACAAACTGACCCTAGCCCCCCGACACATAAACTACTGCAGCATAAATACTGGAGGCTGAGACAGGAGGGGTCAGGAGACACTGTGGCCCACTCCGAGGACACCCCCGGACAGGGCCAAACAGGAAGGATATAACCCCACCCACTTTGCCAAAGCACAGCCCCCACACCACTAGAGGGATATCTTCAACCACCAACTTACCATCCTGAGACAAGGCTGAGTATAGCCCACAAAGACCTCCGCCACGGCACAACTTAAGGGGGGGGGGGGGCGGGCACCAACCCAGACAGGATGACCACATCAGTGACTCAACCCACTCAGGTGACGCACCTCCTCCAGGGACGGCATGAGAGAGCCCCAGTAAAGCCAGTGACTCAGCCCCTGTAATAGGGTTAGAGGCAGAGAATCCCAGTGGAAAGAGGGGAACCGGCCAGGCAGAGACAGCAAGGGTGGTTCGTTGCTCCAGAGCCTTTCCGTTCACCCTCCCACTCCTGGGCCAGACTACACTCAATCATATGACCCACTGAAGAGATGAGTCTTCAGTAGAGACTTAAAGGTTGAGACCGAGTTTGCGTCTCTGACATGGGTAGGCAGACCGTTCCATAAAAATGGAGCTCTATAGGAGAAAGCCCTGCCTCCAGCTGTTTGCTTAAAAATTCTAGGGACAATTAGGAGGCCTGCGTCTTGTGACCGTAGCGTACGTGTAGGTATGTACGGCAGGACCAAATCAGAGAGATAGATAGGAGCAAGCCCATGTAATGCTTTGTAGGTTAGCAGTAAAACCTTGAAATCAGCCCTTGCTTTGACAGGAAGCCAGTGTAGAGAGGCTAGCACTGGAGTAATATGATCAAATTTTTTGGTTCTAGTCAGGATTCTAGCAGCCGTATTTAGCACTAACTGAAGTTTATTTAGTGCTTTATCCGGGTAGCCGGAAAGTAGAGCATTGCAGTAGTCTAACCTGGAAGTGACAAAAGCATGGATTAATTTTTCTGCATCATTTTTGGACAGAAAGTTCCTGATTTTTGCAATGTTACGTAGATGGAAAAAAGCTGTCCTTGAAATGGTCTTGATATGTTCTTCAAAAGAGAGATCAGGGTCCAGAGTAACGCCGAGGTCCTTCACAGTTTTATTTGAGACGACTGTACAACCATTAAGATTAATTGTCAGATTCAACAGAAGATCTCTTTGTTTCTTGGGACCTAGAACAAGCATCTCTGTTTTGTCCGAGTTTAAAAGTAGAAAGTTTGCAGCCATCCACTTCCTTATGTCTGAAACACATTCTTCTAGCAAGGGCAATTTTGGGGCTTCACCATGTTTAATTGAAATGTACAGCTGTGTGTCATCTGCATAGCAGTGAAAGTTAACATTATGTTTTCGAATAACATCCCCAAGAGGTAAAATATATAGTGAAAACAATAGTGGTCCTAAAACGGAACCTTGAGGAACACCGAAATTTACAGTTGATTTGTCAGAGGACAGACCATTCACAGAGACAAACTGATATCTTTCCGACAGATAAGATCTAAACCAGGCCAGAACTTGTCCGTGTAGACCAATTTGGGTTTCCAATCTCTCCAAAAGAATGTGGTGATCGATGGTATCAAAAGCAGCACTAAGGTCTAGGAGCACGAGGACAGATGCAGAGCCTCGGTCCGATGCCATTAAAATGTAATTTACCACCTTCACAAGTGCCGTCTCAGTGCTATGATGGGGTCTAAAACCAGACTGAAGCATTTCGTATACATTGTTTGTCTTCAGGAAGGCAGTGAGTTGTTGCGCAACAGCCTTTTCTAAAATTTTTGAGAGGAATGGAAGATTCGATATAGGCCGATAGTTTTTTATATTTTCTGGGTCAAGGTTTGGCTTTTTCAAGAGAGGCTTTATTACTGCCACTTTTAGTGAGTTTGGTACACATCCGGTGGATAGAGAGCCGTTTATTATGTTCAACATAGTAGGGCCAAGCACAGGAAGCAGCTCTTTCAGTAGTTTAGTTGGAATAGGGTCCAGTATGCAGCTTGAAGGTTTAGAGGCCATGATTATTTTCATCATTGTGTCAAGAGATATAGTACTAAAACACTTGAGTGTCTCTCTTGATCCTAGGTCCTGGCAGAGTTGTGCAGACTCAGGACAACTGAGCTTTGAAGGAATACGCAGATTTAAGGAAGAGTCCGTAATTTGCTTTCTAATAATCATAATCTTTTCCTCAAAGAAGTTCATGAATTTATCACTGCTAAAGTGAAAGTCATCCTCTCTTGGGGAATGCTGCTTTTTAGTTAGCTTTGCGACAGTATCAAAAAGGAATATGTAGACTTCTGACTTCAACTGTACCTCGGCATTCTATGCAATCAAAAGGAACATAAAATTCCACATATCAATGAGGATCTGGCTAAAAAATACTTGAATCAGTTATAGAACCCATTGCCCTTCATGGTTGTGAGGTCTGGGGTCCACTCACCAACCAAGAATTCACAAAATGGGACCAACACCAAATTGAGAATCTGCATGAAGAGTTCTGAAGAAAAAAAAAAGAATAATCAGAGCAGAATTAGGCCAACACCTGCTAATAGTCAAAATCCAGAAAAGAGCTATTAAATTCTACAACCACCTAAAAGGAAGCGATTCCCAAACCTTCCATAACAAAGCCATCACCTACAGAGAGATGAACCTGGAGGCGAGCCCCCTAAGCAAACTGGTCCTGGGGCTCTGTTCATAAACACAAACACACCCCACAGAGGCCCTGGACAGCAATACAATTAGACCCAACCAAATCATGAGAAAACAAAAAGATAATTACTTGACTCATTGGAAAGAATTAACAAAAAAAAACAGAGCAAACTAGAATGTTATTTTGCCCTAAACAGAGAGTACACAGTGGCAGAATACCTGACCACTGTGACTGACCCAAAATGAAGGAAAGCTTTGACTATGTAGAGACTCGGTGAGCATAGCCACAAGAAAAGGGCAACCAGTGAAGAACAAACACCACTGTAAATACAACCAATATTTATGTTTCTTTTATTTTCCCTTTGTACATCATTGCAACATTGTATATGGACAAAATATGACATGAAATGTCTTTATTCATTTGGAACTTTTCTTTTGTTTCGTTTACTGCTAATTTTTTATTCTTTCTGTTTATTATATATTTCACTTGCATTGACAATGTAAACATGTTTAAAGCCCCTGAAATTGAATTGAACTAGAGAATGGGATAGAAAGAGAGAGGGAGAGAGGGAGAGAGAGAGAGAGAGAGAGAGAGAGGGAGGGAGGGAGGGAGGGAGGGAGGGAGAGAGAGAGAGAGAGAGGGAGGGAGGGAGGCAGGGAGGGAGGGAGGGAGGGAGGGAGGGAGGGAGAGAGAGAGAGAGAGAGAGAGGGAGGGAGGGAGGCAGGGAGGGAGGGAGGGAGGGAGGGAGGGAGAGAGAGAGAGAGAGAGAGAGAGAGGGAGGGAGGGAGGCAGGGAGGGAGGGAGGGAGGGAGGGAGGGAGGGAGGGAGGGAGGGAGGGAGGGAGGGAGGGAGGGAGGGAGGGAGAGAGAGAGAGAGAGAGAGAGGGAGGGAGGGAGGCAGGGAGGGAGGGAGGGAGGGAGGGAGAGAGAGAGAGAGAGAGAGAGGGAGGGAGGGAGGCAGGGAGGGAGGGAGGGAGGGAATGTTATTTCACTTTTGTTTATTATCTACTTCACTTGCTTTGGCAATGTTAGCATGTTTCCCATGCCAATAAAGCCCTTAAATTGAACTGCGAGAGAGAGAGAGAGAGAGAGAGAGAGAGAGAGAGGTCAGTTCAGTCCAGACCCAGTCTCGATAGACCAGAATAGGACATGTAGAGAGACTGATAACAGTTTTCCAAAAACAACACACATGCAGACAATTTCAGCCTGTAATTTCAAAAACCCTCAGCCCTGCCAAGAAAGGACAAATTAACTCAGCGCAGTTCTTCATTCTACCACAACAATTTAAAGATGACCTAGAGTTCTCGATGGGAACAGCACAATGGCTGACAATGAATCCTGTGAGAACTCAACAAAACTGCCATCAAAACACTATTACTCGTTTTCTCAGAGAGGGTGCTGTGTGTTTGTGTTGTCCTCACATATATAACGGCTTGAAATTGTTGTGACTGCCTGCAGAAATCCAAAGTCATTGTTATAAGAAGGTCGTTTAGTTGGCCTTGTAACGAGAACAAGGAAAGAGACATGATCAACGATGGAACACATAGAACATCTCAAAATAGAAAAGGTGTTGACTAACATACCTGATCTCCTTGTGTTGACTAACATACCTGATCTCCTGTTGTCTACTAACATACCTGATCTCCTTGTGTTGACTAACATACCTGATCTCCTTGTGTTGACTAACATACCTGATCTCATTGTGTTGACTAACATACCTGATCTCCTTGTGTTGACTAACATACCTGATCTCCTTGTGTTGACTAACATACCTGATCTCCTTGTGTTGACTAACATACCTGATCTCCTTGTGTTGACTAACAGACCTGATCTCCTTGTGTTGACTAACATACCTGATCTCCTTGTGTTGACTAACATACCTGATCTCCTTGTGTTGACTAACATACCTGATCTCCTTGTGTTGACTAACATACCTGATCTCATTGTGTTGACTAACATACCTGATCTCCTTGTGTTGACTAACATACCTGATCTCCTTGTGTTGACTAACATACCTGATCTCATGTTGTTGACTAACATACCTGATCTCCTTGTGTTGACTCACATACCTGATCTCCTTGTGTTGACTCACATACCTGATCTCCTTGTGTTGACTAACATACCTGATCTCATGTTGTTGACTCACATACCTGATCTCCTTGTGTTGACTCACATACCTGATCTCCTTGTGTTGACTCACATACCTGATCTCCTTGTGTTGACTCACATACCTGATCTCATGTTGTTGACTAACATACCTGATCTCCTTGTGTTGACTAACATACCTGATCTCCTTGTGTTGACTCAAATACCTGATCTCCTTGTGTTGAATCACATACCTGATCTCCTCTTGTCGACTAACATACCTGATATCCTTGTGTTGAATCACATACCTGATCTCATGTTGTTGACTAACATACCTGATCTCATGTTGTTGACTCACATACCTGATCTCATGTTGTTGACTAACATACCTGATCTCATGTTGTTGACTAACATACCTGATCTCATGTTGTTGACTAACATACCTGATCTCATGTTGTTGACTCACATACCTGAACTCATGTTGTTGACTAACATACCCGATCTCATGTTGTTGACTAACATACCTGATCTCATGTTGCTGAATTACATACCTGATCTCCTGTTGTTGACTCACATACCTGATCTCATGATGTTGACTAACATACCTGATCTCATGTTGTTGACTCACATACCTGATCTCCTTTTGTTGACTCACATACCTGATCTCATGTTGTTGACTCACATACCTGATCTCATGTTGTTGACTCACATACCTGATCTCATGTTGTTGACTCACATACCTGATCTCATGTTGTTGACTCACATACCTGATCTCATGATGTTGACTAACATACCTGATCTCATGTTGTTGACTCACATACCTGATCTCCTTGTGTTGACTAACATACCTGATCTCCTTGTGTTGACTCACATACCTGATCTCATGTTGTTGACTAACATACCTGATCTCATGTTGTTGACTAACATACCTGATCTCCTTTTGTTGACTAACATACCTGATCTCCTTGTGTTGACTCACATACCTGATCTCCTCTTGTCGACTAACATACCTGATCTCCTTGTGTTGAATCACATACCTGATCTCCTTGTGTTGAATCACATACCTGATCTCCTCTTGTCGACTAACATACCTGATATCCTTGTGTTGAATCTCATACCTGATCTCCTGTTGTTGACTAACATACCTGATCTCATGTTGTTGACTCACATACCTGATCTCATGTTGTTGACTAACATACCTGATCTCATGTTGTTGACTAACATACCTGATCTCATGTTGTTGACTAACATACCTGATCTCATGTTGCTGACTCACATACCTGATCTCATGTTGTTGACTCACATACCTGATCTCATGTTGTTGACTGACATACCTGATCTCATGTTGTTGACTCACATACCTGATCTCATGTTGTTGACTCGCATACCTGATCTCATGTTGTTGACTCACATACCTGATCTCATGTTGTTGACTCACATACCTGATCTCATGTTGTTGACTAACATACCTGATCTCATGTTGTTGACTCACATACCTGATCTCCTTGTGTTGACTCACATACCTGATCTCCTTGTGTCGACTCACACACCTGATCTCCTTGTGTCGACTCACATACCTGATCTCATGTTGTTGACTCACATACCTGATCTCATGTTGTTGACTCACATACCTGATCTCATGTTGTTGACTCACATACCTGATCTCCTTGTGTTGACTAACATACCTGATCTCATGTTGTTGACTTACATACCTGATCTAATTTTGTTGACTTACACACCTGATCTCCTTGTGTTGACTCACATACCTGATCTCATGTTGTTGACTCACATACCTGATCTCCTTGTGTTGACTCACATACCTGATCTCCTTGTGTTGACTCACATACCGGATCTCCTTGTGTTGACTCACATACCTGATCTCCTTGTGTTGACTAACATACCTGATCTCCTTGTGTTGACTCACATACCTGATCTCCTTTTGTTGACTTACATACCTGATCTCCTTGTGTTGACTCACATACCTGATCTCATGTTGTTGACTCACATACCTGATCTCCTTGTGTTGACTAACATACCTGATCTCATGTTAATGACTCACATACCTGATCTCCTTGTGTTGACTCACATACCTGATCTCATGTTGTTGACTCACATACCTGATCTCCTTGTGTTGACTAACATACCTGATCTCATGTTGTTGACTTACATACCTGATCTCATTTTGTTGACTTACATACCTGATCTCCTTGTGTTGACTCACATACCTGATCTCATGTTGTTGACTCACATACCTGATCTCCTTGTGTTGACTCACATACCTGATCTCCTTGTGTTGACTCACATACCTGATCTCCTTGTGTTGACTCACATACCTGATCTCCTTGTGTTGACTAACATACCTGATCTCATGTTGTTGACTAACATACCTGATCTCCTTGTGTTGACTAACATACCTGATCTCCTTGTGTTGACTAACATACCTGATCTCCTTGTGTTGACTCACATACCTGATCTCCTTTTGTTGACTTACATACCTGATCTCCTTGTGTTGACTCACATACCTGATCTCCTTGTGTTGACTCACATACCTGATCTCCTTTTGTTGACTAACATACCTGATCTCCTGTTGTTGACTAACATACCTGATCTCCTTGTGTTGACTAACATACCTGATCTCCTTTTGTTGACTAACATACCTGATCTCCTTTAGTTGACTAACATACCTGATCTCCTTGTGTTGACTCACATACCTGATCTCATGTTGTTGACTCACATACCTGATCTCATGTTGTTGACTAACACACCTGATCTCCTTGTGTTGACTCACATACCTCATCTCATGTTGTTGACTCACATACCTGATCTCATGTTGTTGACTCACATACCTGATCTCATGTTGTTGACTAACACACCTGATCTCCTTGTGTTGACTCACATACCTCATCTCATGTTGTTGACTAACATACCTGATCTCATGTTGTTGACTAACATACCTGATCTCCTTTTGTTGACTAACATACCTGATCTCCTTGTGTTGACTCACATACCTGATCTCATGTTGTTGACTCACATACCTGATCTCATGTTGTTGACTAACACACCTGATCTCCTTGTGTTGACTCACATACCTCATCTCATGTTGTTGACTCACATACCTGATCTCATGTTGTTGACTCACATACCTGATCTCATGTTGTTGACTAACACACCTGATCTCCTTGTGTTGACTCACATACCTCATCTCATGTTGTTGACTAACATACCTGATCTCATGTTGTTGACTCACATACCTGATCTCATGTTGTTGACTAACATACCTGATCTCATGTTGTTGACTAACATACCTGATCTCATGTTGTTGACTAACATACCTGATCTCATGTTGTTGACTCACATACCTGAACTCATGTTGTTGACTAACATACCCGATCTCATGTTGTTGACTAACACACCTGATCTCATGTTGCTGAATTACATACCTGATCTCCTGTTGTTGACTCACATACCTGATCTCATGATGTTGACTAACATACCTGATCTCATGTTGTTGACTCACATACCTGATCTCCTTTTGTTGACTCACATACCTGATCTCATGTTGTTGACTCACATACCTGATCTCATGTTGTTGACTCACATACCTGATCTCATGTTGTTGACTCACATACCTGATCTCATGTTGTTGACTAACACACCTGATCTCCTTGTGTTGACTCACATACCTGATCTCATGTTGTTGACTCACATACCTGATCTCCTTGTGTTGACTAACATACCTGATCTCCTTGTGTTGACTCACATACCTGATCTCATGTTGTTGACTAACATACCTGATCTCATGTTGTTGACTAACATACCTGATCTCCTTTTGTTGACTAACATACCTGATCTCCTTGTGTTGACTCACATACCTGATCTCCTCTTGTCGACTAACATACCTGATCTCCTTGTGTTGAATCACATACCTGATCTCCTTGTGTTGAATCACATACCTGATCTCCTCTTGTCGACTAACATACCTGATATCCTTGTGTTGAATCTCATACCTGATCTCCTGTTGTTGACTAACATACCTGATCTCATGTTGTTGACTCACATACCTGATCTCATGTTGTTGACTAACATACCTGATCTCATGTTGTTGACTAACATACCTGATCTCATGTTGTTGACTAACATACCTGATCTCATGTTGCTGACTCACATACCTGATCTCATGTTGTTGACTCACATACCTGATCTCATGTTGTTGACTGACATACCTGATCTCATGTTGTTGACTCACATACCTGATCTCATGTTGTTGACTCGCATACCTGATCTCATGTTGTTGACTCACATACCTGATCTCATGTTGTTGACTCACATACCTGATCTCATGTTGTTGACTAACATACCTGATCTCATGTTGTTGACTCACATACCTGATCTCCTTGTGTTGACTCACATACCTGATCTCCTTGTGTCGACTCACACACCTGATCTCCTTGTGTCGACTCACATACCTGATCTCATGTTGTTGACTCACATACCTGATCTCATGTTGTTGACTCACATACCTGATCTCATGTTGTTGACTCAAATACCTGATCTCATGTTGTTGACTCACATACCTGATCTCATGTTGTTGACTCACATACCTGATCTCATGTTGTTGACTCACATACCTGATCTCATGTTGTTGACTCACATACCTGATCTCATGTTGTTGACTAACATACCTGATCTCCTTGTGTTGACTAACATACCTGATCTCCTTGTGTTGACTAACATACCTGATCTCATGTTAATGACTCACATAACTGATCTCCTTGTGTTGACTAACATACCTGATCTCATGTTGTTGACTCACATACCTGATCTCCTTGTGTTGACTAACATACCTGATCTCATGTTGTTGACTTACATACCTGATCTAATTTTGTTGACTTACACACCTGATCTCCTTGTGTTGACTCACATACCTGATCTCATGTTGTTGACTCACATACCTGATCTCCTTGTGTTGACTCACATACCTGATCTCCTTGTGTTGACTCACATACCGGATCTCCTTGTGTTGACTCACATACCTGATCTCCTTGTGTTGACTAACATACCGTATCTCATGTTGTTGACTAATATACCTGATCTCCTTGTGTTGACTAACATACCTGATCTCCTTGTGTTGACTCACATACCTGATCTCCTTTTGTTGACTTACATACCTGATCTCCTTGTGTTGACTCACATACCTGATCTCATGTTGTTGACTCACATACCTGATCTCCTTGTGTTGACTAACATACCTGATCTCATGTTAATGACTCACATACCTGATCTCCTTGTGTTGACTCACATACCTGATCTCATGTTGTTGACTCACATACCTGATCTCCTTGTGTTGACTAACATACCTGATCTCATGTTGTTGACTTACATACCTGATCTCATTTTGTTGACTTACATACCTGATCTCCTTGTGTTGACTCACATACCTGATCTCATGTTGTTGACTCACATACCTGATCTCCTTGTGTTGACTCACATACCTGATCTCCTTGTGTTGACTCACATACCTGATCTCCTTGTGTTGACTCACATACCTGATCTCCTTGTGTTGACTAACATACCGTATCTCATGTTGTTGACTAACATACCTGATCTCCTTGTGTTGACTAACATACCTGATCTCCTTGTGTTGACTAACATACCTGATCTCCTTGTGTTGACTCACATACCTGATCTCCTTTTGTTGACTTACATACCTGATCTCCTTGTGTTGACTCACATACCTGATCTCCTTGTGTTGACTCACATACCTGATCTCCTTTTGTTGACTAACATACCTGATCTCCTGTTGTTGACTAACATACCTGATCTCCTTGTGTTGACTAACATACCTGATCTCCTTTTGTTGACTAACATACCTGATCTCCTTTAGTTGACTAACATACCTGATCTCCTTTTGTTGACTCACATACCTGATCTCATGTTGTTGACTCACATACCTGATCTCATGTTGTTGACTAACACACCTGATCTCCTTGTGTTGACTCACATACCTCATCTCATGTTGTTGACTCACATACCTGATCTCATGTTGTTGACTCACATACCTGATCTCATGTTGTTGACTAACACACCTGATCTCCTTGTGTTGACTCACATACCTCATCTCATGTTGTTGACTAACATACCTGATCTCATGTTGTTGACTAACATACCTGATCTCCTTTTGTTGACTAACATACCTGATCTCCTTGTGTTGACTCACATACCTGATCTCCTTGTGTTAACTAACATACTTGATCTCCTTGTGTTGACTCACATACCTGATCTCCTCTTGTCGACTAACATACCTGATCTCCTTGTGTTGAATCACATACCTGATCTCATGTTGTTGACTCACATACCTGATCTCATGTTGTTGACTCACATACCTGATCTCATGTTGTTGACTAACATACCTGATCTCCTGTTGTTGACTAACATACCTGATCTCGTGTTGTTGACTAACATACCTGATCTTATGTTGTTGACTCACATACCTGATCTCATGTTGTTGACTAACATACCTGATCTCATGTTGTTAACTAATATACCTGATCTCCTTGTGGTTACTAACATACCTGATCTCCTTTTGTTGACTAACATACCTGATCTCCTTTAGTTTACTAACATACCTGATCTCCTTGTGTTGACTCACATACCTGATCTCATGTTGTTGACTCACATACCTGATCTCATGTTGTTGACTAACATACCTGATCTCATGTTGTTGACTAACATACCTGATCTCCTTTTGTTGACTAACATACCTGATCTCCTTGTGTTGACTCACATACCTGATCTCCTTGTGTTGACAAACATACCTGATCTCCTTGTGTTGACTCACATACCTGATCTCCTCTTGTCGACTAACATACCTGATCTCCTTGTGTTGAATCACATACCTGATCTCCTCTTGTCGACTAACATACCTGATATCCTTGTGTTGACTCACATACCTGATCTCATGTTGTTGACTAACATACCTGATCTCATGTTGTTGACTCACATACCTGATCTCATGTTGTTGACTAACATACCTGATCTCATGTTGTTGACTAACATACCTGATCTCATGTTGTTGAATTACATACCTGATCTCCTGTTGTTGACTCACATACCTGATCTCATGTTGTTGACTAACATACCTGATCTCATGTTGTTGACTCACATACCTGATCTCATGTTGTTGACTCACATACCTGATCTCATGTTGTTGACTCACATACCTGATCTCATGTTGTTGACTCGCATACCTGATCTCATGTTGTTGACTCACATACCTGATCTCATGTTGTTGACTCACATACCTGATCTCATGTTGTTGACTAACATACCTGATCTCATGTTGTTGACTCACATACCTGATCTCCTTGTGTTGACTCACATACCTGATCTCCTTGTGTCGACTCACACACCTGATCTCCTTGTGTCGACTCACATACCTGATCTCATGTTGTTGACTCACATATCTGTTCTCATGTTGTTGACTCACATACCTGATCTCATGTTGTTGACTCACATACCTGATCTCATGTTGTTGACTCACATATCTGATCTCATGTTGTTGACTCACATACCTGATCTCATGTTGTTGACTCACATACCTGATCTCATGTTGTTGAGTAACATACCTGATCTCCTTGTGTTGACTAACATACCTGATGTCCTTGTGTTGACTAACATACCTGATCTCCTTGTGTTGACTCACATACCTGATCTCCTTTTGTTGACTTACATACCTGATCTCCTTGTGTTGACTCACATACCTGATCTCATGTTGTTGACTCACATACCTGATCTCCTTGTGTTGACTAACATACCTGATCTCATGTTAATGACTCACATACCTGATCTCCTTGTGTTGACTCACATACCTGATCTCATGTTGTTGACTCACATACCTGATCTCCTTGTGTTGACTCACATACCTGATCTCCTTGTGTTGACTCACATACCTGATCTCCTTGTGTTGACTCACATACCTGATCTCCTTGTGTTGACTAACATACCGTATCTCATGTTGTTGACTAACATACCTGATCCTCTTGTGTTGCCTAACATACCTGATCTCCTTGTGTTGACTCACATACCTGATCTCCTTGTGTTGACTCACATACCTGATCTCCTTGTGTTGAATCACATACCTGATCTCCTTGTGTTGAATCACATACCTGATCTCCTCTTGTCGACTAACATACCGGATCTCCTTGTGTTGAATCACATACCTGATCTCATGTTGTTGACTAACATACCTGATCTCATGTTGTTGACTCACATACCTGATCTCATGTTGTTGACTAACATACCTGATCTCATGTTGTTGACTAACATACCTGATCTCATGTTGTTGACTAACATACCTGATCTCATGTTGTTGACTCACATACCTGATCTCATGTTGTTGACTAACATACCTGATCTCATGTTGTTGACTAACATACCTGATCACATGTTGTTGACTCACATACCTGATCTCCTTGTGTTGACTAACATACCTGATCTCATGTTATTGACTCACATACCTGATCTCCTTGTGTTGACTCACATACCTGATCTCATGTTGTTGACTCACATACCTGATCTCCTTGTGTTGACTCACATACCTGATCTCCTTGTGTTGACTCACATACCTGATCTCCTTGTGTTGACTCACATACCTGATCTCCTTGTGTTGACTAACATACCGTATCTCATGTTGTTGACTAACATACCTGATCCTCTTGTGTTGCCTAACATACCTGATCTCCTTGTGTTGACTCACATACCTGATCTCCTTGTGTTGACTCACAAACCTGATCTCCTCTTGTCGACTAACATACCTGATCTCCTTGTGTTGAATCACATACCTGATCTCCTTGTGTTGAATCACATACCTGATCTCCTCTTGTCGACTAACATACCGGATCTCCTTGTGTTGAATCACATACCTGATCTCATGTTGTTGACTAACATACCTGATCTCGTGTTGTTGACTCACATACCTGATCTCATGTTGTTGACTAACATACCTGATCTCATGTTGTTGACTAACATACCTGATCTCATGTTGTTGACTAACATACCTGATCTCATGTTGTTGACTCACATACCTGATCTCATGTTGTTGACTAACATACCTGATCTCATGTTGTTGACTAACATACCTGATCACATGTTGTTGACTAACATACCTGATCTCATGTTGTTGACTAACATACCTGATCTCCTTTTGTTGACTAACATACCTGATCTCCTTGTGTTGACTCACATACCTGATCTCCTTGTGTTGACTAACATACCTGATCTCCTTGTGTTGACTCACATACCTGATCTCCTCTTGTCGACTAACATACCTGATCTCCTTGTGTTGAATCACATACCTGATCTCCTTGTGTTGAATCACATACCTGATCTCCTCTTGTCGACTAACATACCTGATCTCCTTGTGTTGAATCACATACCTGATCTCATGTTGTTGACTAACATACCTGATCTCATGTTGTTGACTCACATACCTGATCTCATGTTGTTGACTAACATACCTGATCTCATGTTGTTGACTAACATACCTGATCTCATGTTGTTGACTAACATACCTGATCTCATGTTGTTGACTAACATACCTGATCTCCTTGTGTTGACTAACATACCTGATCTCCTTTTGTTGACTAACATACCTGATCTCCTTTAGTTGACTAACATATCTGATCTCCTTGTGTTGACTCACATACCTGATCTCATGTTGTTGACTCACATACCTGATCTCATGTTGTTGACTAACACACCTGATCTCCTTGTGTTGACTCACATACCTGATCTCATGTTGTTGACTAACATACCTGATCTCATGTTGTTGACTAACATATCTGATCTCCTTTTGTTGACTAACATACCTGATCTCCTTGTGTTGACTCACATACCTGATCTCCTTGTGTTGACTAACATACCTGATCTCCTTTTGTTGACTAACATACCTTATCTCCTCTTGTCGACTAACATACCTGATCTCCTTGTGTTGAATCACATACCTGATCTCCTTGTGTTGAATCACATACCTGATCTCCTCTTGTCGACTAACATACCTGATCTCCTTGTGTTGAATCACATACCTGATCTCATGTTGTTGACTAACATACCTGATCTCATGTTGTTGACTCACATACCTGATCTCATGTTGTTGACTAACATACCTGATCTCATGTTGTTGACTAACATACCTGATCTCATGTTGTTGACAAACATACCTGATCTCCTTGTGTTGACTCACATACCTGATCTCCTCTTGTCGACTAACATACCTGATCTCCTTGTGTTGAATCACATACCTGATCTCCTCTTGTCGACTAACATACCTGATATCCTTTTGTTGACTCACATACCTGATCTCATGTTGTTGACTAACATACCTGATCTCATGTTGTTGACTCACATACCTGATCTCATGTTGTTGACTAACATACCTGATCTCATGTTGTTGACTAACATACCTGATCTCATGTTGTTGAATTACATACCTGATCTCCTGTTGTTGACTCACATACCTGATCTCATGTTGTTGACTAACATACCTGATCTCATGTTGTTGACTCACATACCTGATCTCATGTTGTTGACTCACATACCTGATCTCATGTTGTTGACTCACATACCTGATCTCATGTTGTTGACTCGCATACCTGATCTCATGTTGTTGACTCACATACCTGATCTCATGTTGTTGACTCACATACCTGATCTCATGTTGTTGACTAACATACCTGATCTCATGTTGTTGACTCACATACCTGATCTCCTTGTGTTGACTCACATACCTGATCTCCTTGTGTCGACTCACACACCTGATCTCCTTGTGTCGACTCACATACCTGATCTCATGTTGTTGACTCACATATCTGATCTCATGTTGTTGACTCACATACCTGATCTCATGTTGTTGACTCACATACCTGATCTCATGTTGTTGACTCACATATCTGATCTCATGTTGTTGACTCACATACCTGATCTCATGTTGTTGACTCACATACCTGATCTCATGTTGTTGAGTAACATACCTGATCTCCTTGTGTTGACTAACATACCTGATCTCCTTGTGTTGACTAACATACCTGATCTCCTTGTGTTGACTCACATACCTGATCTCCTTTTGTTGACTTACATACCTGATCTCCTTGTGTTGACTCACATACCTGATCTCATGTTGTTGACTCACATACCTGATCTCCTTGTGTTGACTAACATACCTGATCTCATGTTAATGACTCACATACCTGATCTCCTTGTGTTGACTCACATACCTGATCTCATGTTGTTGACTCACATACCTGATCTCCTTGTGTTGACTCACATACCTGATCTCCTTGTGTTGACTCACATACCTGATCTCCTTGTGTTGACTCACATACCTGATCTCCTTGTGTTGACTAACATACCGTATCTCATGTTGTTGACTAACATACCTGATCCTCTTGTGTTGACTAACATACCTGATCTCCTCTTGTCGACTAACATACCTGATCTCCTTGTGTTGAATCACATACCTGATCTCCTCTTGTCGACTAACATACCTGATATCCTTGTGTTGACTCACATACCTGATCTCATGTTGTTGACTAACATACCTGATCTCATGTTGTTGACTCACATACCTGATCTCATGTTGTTGACTAACATACCTGATCTCCTCTTGTCGACTAACATACCTGATCTCCTTGTGTTGAATCACATACCTGATCTCCTCTTGTCGACTAACATACCTGATATCCTTGTGTTGACTCACATACCTGATCTCATGTTGTTGACTAACATACCTGATCTCATGTTGTTGACTCACATACCTGATCTCATGTTGTTGACTAACATACCTGATCTCATGTTGTTGACTAACATACCTGATCTCATGTTGTTGAATTACATACCTGATCTCTTGTTGTTGACTCACATACCTGATCTCATGTTGTTGACTAACATACCTGATCTCATGTTGTTGACTCACATACCTGATCTCATGTTGTTGACTCACATATCTGATCTCATGTTGTTGACTCACATACCTGATCTCATGTTGTTGACTCACATACCTGATCTCATGTTGTTGAGTAACATACCTGATCTCCTTGTGTTGACTAACATACCTGATCTCCTTGTGTTGACTAACATACCTGATCTCCTTGTGTTGACTCACATACCTGATCTCCTTTTGTTGACTTACATACCTGATCTCCTTGTGTTGACTCACATACCTGATCTCATGTTGTTGACTCACATACCTGATCTCCTTGTGTTGACTAACATACCTGATCTCATATTAATGACTCACATACCTGATCTCCTTGTGTTGACTCACATACCTGATCTCATGTTGTTGACTCACATACCTGATCTCCTTGTGTTGACTCACATACCTGATCTCCTTGTGTTGACTCACATACCTGATCTCCTTGTGTTGACTCACATACCTGATCTCCTTGTGTTGACTAACATACCGTATCTCATGTTGTTGACTAACATACCTGATCCTCTTGTGTTGACTAACATACCTGATCTCCTCTTGTCGACTAACATACCTGATCTCCTTGTGTTGAATCACATACCTGATCTCCTCTTGTCGACTAACATACCTGATATCCTTGTGTTGACTCACATACCTGATCTCATGTTGTTGACTAACATACCTGATCTCATGTTGTTGACTCACATACCTGATCTCATGTTGTTGACTAACATACCTGATCTCCTCTTGTCGACTAACATACCTGATCTCCTTGTGTTGAATCACATACCTGATCTCCTCTTGTCGACTAACATACCTGATATCCTTGTGTTGACTCACATACCTGATCTCATGTTGTTGACTAACATACCTGATCTCATGTTGTTGACTCACATACCTGATCTCATGTTGTTGACTAACATACCTGATCTCATGTTGTTGACTAACATACCTGATCTCATGTTGTTGAATTACATACCTGATCTCTTGTTGTTGACTCACATACCTGATCTCATGTTGTTGACTAACATACCTGATCTCATGTTGTTGACTCACATACCTGATCTCATGTTGTTGACTCACATACCTGATCTCATGTTGTTGACTCACATACCTGATCTCATGTTGTTGACTCGCATACCTGATCTCATGTTGTTGACTCACATACCTGATCTCATGTTGTTGACTCACATACCTGATCTCATGTTGTTGACTAACATACCTGATCTCATGTTGTTGAC
Organism: Oncorhynchus mykiss; assembly: GCF_013265735.2. Classification (NCBI taxonomy): domain Eukaryota; kingdom Metazoa; phylum Chordata; class Actinopteri; order Salmoniformes; family Salmonidae; genus Oncorhynchus; species Oncorhynchus mykiss. Next base: position 7,978,362 of record NC_050572.1, on the reverse strand, counting down.
TCACATACCTGATCTCCTTGTGTCGACTCACACACCTGATCTCCTTGTGTCGACTCACATACCTGATCTCATGTTGTTGACTCACATATCTGATCTCATGTTGTTGACTCACATACCTGATCTCATGTTGTTGACTCACATACCTGATCTCATGTTGTTGACTCACATATCTGATCTCATGTTGTTGACTCACATACCTGATCTCATGTTGTTGACTCACATACCTGATCTCATGTTGTTGAGTAACATACCTGATCTCCTTGTGTTGACTAACATACCTGATCTCCTTGTGTTGACTAACATACCTGATCTCCTTGTGTTGACTCACATACCTGATCTCCTTTTGTTGACTTACATACCTGATCTCCTTGTGTTGACTCACATACCTGATCTCATGTTGTTGACTCACATACCTGATCTCCTTGTGTTGACTAACATACCTGATCTCATGTTAATGACTCACATACCTGATCTCCTTGTGTTGACTCACATACCTGATCTCATGTTGTTGACTCACATACCTGATCTCCTTGTGTTGACTCACATACCTGATCTCCTTGTGTTGACTCACATACCTGATCTCCTTGTGTTGACTCACATACCTGATCTCCTTGTGTTGACTAACATACCGTATCTCATGTTGTTGACTAACATACCTGATCCTCTTGTGTTGCCTAACATACCTGATCTCCTTGTGTTGACTCACATACCTGATCTCCTTGTGTTGACTCACAAACCTGATCTCCTCTTGTCGACTAACATACCTGATCTCCTTGTGTTGAATCACATACCTGATCTCCTTGTGTTGAATCACATACCTGATCTCCTCTTGTCGACTAACATACCGGATCTCCTTGTGTTGAATCACATACCTGATCTCATGTTGTTGACTAACATACCTGATCTCGTGTTGTTGACTCACATACCTGATCTCATGTTGTTGACTAACATACCTGATCTCATGTTGTTGACTAACATACCTGATCTCATGTTGTTGACTAACATACCTGATCTCATGTTGTTGACTCACATACCTGATCTCATGTTGTTGACTAACATACCTGATCTCATGTTGTTGACTAACATACCTGATCACATGTTGTTGACTAACATACCTGATCTCATGTTGTTGACTAACATACCTGATCTCCTTTTGTTGACTAACATACCTGATCTCCTTGTGTTGACTCACATACCTGATCTCCTTGTGTTGACTAACATACCTGATCTCCTTGTGTTGACTCACATACCTGATCTCCTCTTGTCGACTAACATACCTGATCTCCTTGTGTTGAATCACATACCTGATCTCCTTGTGTTGAATCACATACCTGATCTCCTCTTGTCGACTAACATACCTGATCTCCTTGTGTTGAATCACATACCTGATCTCATGTTGTTGACTAACATACCTGATCTCATGTTGTTGACTCACATACCTGATCTCATGTTGTTGACTAACATACCTGATCTCATGTTGTTGACTAACATACCTGATCTCATGTTGTTGACTAACATACCTGATCTCATGTTGTTGACTAACATACCTGATCTCCTTGTGTTGACTAACATACCTGATCTCCTTTTGTTGACTAACATACCTGATCTCCTTTAGTTGACTAACATATCTGATCTCCTTGTGTTGACTCACATACCTGATCTCATGTTGTTGACTCACATACCTGATCTCATGTTGTTGACTAACACACCTGATCTCCTTGTGTTGACTCACATACCTTATCTCATGTTGTTGACTAACATACCTGATCTCATGTTGTTGACTAACATACCTGATCTCCTTTTGTTGACTAACATACCTGATCTCCTTGTGTTGACTCACATACCTGATCTCCTTGTGTTGACTAACATACCTGATCTCCTTTTGTTGACTAACATACCTTATCTCCTCTTGTCGACTAACATACCTGATCTCCTTGTGTTGAATCACATACCTGATCTCCTTGTGTTGAATCACATACCTGATCTCCTCTTGTCGACTAACATACCTGATCTCCTTGTGTTGAATCACATACCTGATCTCATGTTGTTGACTAACATACCTGATCTCATGTTGTTGACTCACATACCTGATCTCATGTTGTTGACTAACATACCTGATCTCATGTTGTTGACTAACATACCTGATCTCATGTTGTTGACAAACATACCTGATCTCCTTGTGTTGACTCACATACCTGATCTCCTCTTGTCGACTAACATACCTGATCTCCTTGTGTTGAATCACATACCTGATCTCCTCTTGTCGACTAACATACCTGATATCCTTTTGTTGACTCACATACCTGATCTCATGTTGTTGACTAACATACCTGATCTCATGTTGTTGACTCACATACCTGATCTCATGTTGTTGACTAACATACCTGATCTCATGTTGTTGACTAACATACCTGATCTCATGTTGTTGAATTACATACCTGATCTCCTGTTGTTGACTCACATACCTGATCTCATGTTGTTGACTAACATACCTGATCTCATGTTGTTGACTCACATACCTGATCTCATGTTGTTGACTCACATACCTGATCTCATGTTGTTGACTCACATACCTGATCTCATGTTGTTGACTCGCATACCTGATCTCATGTTGTTGACTCACATACCTGATCTCATGTTGTTGACTCACATACCTGATCTCATGTTGTTGACTAACATACCTGATCTCATGTTGTTGACTCACATACCTGATCTCCTTGTGTTGACTCACATACCTGATCTCCTTGTGTCGACTCAAACACCTGATCTCCTTGTGTCGACTCACATACCTGATCTCATGTTGTTGACTCACATATCTGATCTCATGTTGTTGACTCACATACCTGATCTCATGTTGTTGACTCACATACCTGATCTCATGTTGTTGACTCACATATCTGATCTCATGTTGTTGACTCACATACCTGATCTCATGTTGTTGACTCACATACCTGATCTCATGTTGTTGAGTAACATACCTGATCTCCTTGTGTTGACTAACATACCTGATCTCCTTGTGTTGACTAACATACCTGATCTCCTTGTGTTGACTCACATACCTGATCTCCTTTTGTTGACTTACATACCTGATCTCCTTGTGTTGACTCACATACCTGATCTCATGTTGTTGACTCACATACCTGATCTCCTTGTGTTGACTAACATACCTGATCTCATATTAATGACTCACATACCTGATCTCCTTGTGTTGACTCACATACCTGATCTCATGTTGTTGACTCACATACCTGATCTCCTTGTGTTGACTCACATACCTGATCTCCTTGTGTTGACTCACATACCTGATCTCCTTGTGTTGACTCACATACCTGATCTCCTTGTGTTGACTAACATACCGTATCTCATGTTGTTGACTAACATACCTGATCCTCTTGTGTTGACTAACATACCTGATCTCCTCTTGTCGACTAACATACCTGATCTCCTTGTGTTGAATCACATACCTGATCTCCTCTTGTCGACTAACATACCTGATATCCTTGTGTTGACTCACATACCTGATCTCATGTTGTTGACTAACATACCTGATCTCATGTTGTTGACTCACATACCTGATCTCATGTTGTTGACTAACATACCTGATCTCCTCTTGTCGACTAACATACCTGATCTCCTTGTGTTGAATCACATACCTGATCTCCTCTTGTCGACTAACATACCTGATATCCTTGTGTTGACTCACATACCTGATCTCATGTTGTTGACTAACATACCTGATCTCATGTTGTTGACTCACATACCTGATCTCATGTTGTTGACTAACATACCTGATCTCATGTTGTTGACTAACATACCTGATCTCATGTTGTTGAATTACATACCTGATCTCTTGTTGTTGACTCACATACCTGATCTCATGTTGTTGACTAACATACCTGATCTCATGTTGTTGACTCACATACCTGATCTCATGTTGTTGACTCACATACCTGATCTCATGTTGTTGACTCACATACCTGATCTCATGTTGTTGACTCGCATACCTGATCTCATGTTGTTGACTCACATACCTGATCTCATGTTGTTGACTCACATACCTGATCTCATGTTGTTGACTAACATACCTGATCTCATGTTGTTGACTCACATACCTGATCTCCTTGTGTCGACTCACACACCTGATCTCCTTGTGTCGACTCACATACCTGATCTCATGTTGTTGACTCACATATCTGATCTCATGTTGTTGACTCACATACCTGATCTCATGTTGTTGACTCACATACCTGATCTCATGTTGTTGAGTAACATACCTGATCTCCTTGTGTTGACTAACATACCTGATCTCCTTGTGTTGACTAACATACCTGATCTCCTTGTGTTGACTCACATACCTGATCTCCTTTTGTTGACTTACATACCTGATCTCCTTGTGTTGACTCACATACCTGATCTCATGTTGTTGACTCACATACCTGATCTCCTTGTGTTGACTAACATACCTGATCTCATATTAATGACTCACATACCTGATCTCCTTGTGTTGACTCACATACCTGATCTCATGTTGTTGACTCACATACCTGATCTCCTTGTGTTGACTCACATACCTGATCTCCTTGTGTTGACTCACATACCTGATCTCCTTGTGTTGACTCACATACCTGATCTCCTTGTGTTGACTAACATACCGTATCTCATGTTGTTGACTAACATACCTGATCCTCTTGTGTTGACTAACATACCAGATCTCCTTGTGTTGACTCACATACCTGATCTCCTTGTGTTGACTCACAAACCTGATGTCCTCTTGTCGACTAACATACCTGATCTCCTTGTGTTGAATCACATACCTGATCTCCTCTTGTCGACTAACATACCTGATCTCCTTGTGTTGAATCACATACCGTATCTCATGTTGTTGACTAACATACCTGATCCTCTTGTGTTGACTAACATACCTGATCTCCTTGTGTTGACTCACATACCTGATCTCCTTGTGTTGACTCACAAACCTGATCTCCTCTTGTCGACTAACATACCTGATCTCCTTGTGTTGAATCACATACCTGATCTCCTCTTGTCGACTAACATACCTGATCTCCTTGTGTTGAATCACATACCTGATCTCATGTTGTTGACTAACATACCTGATCTCGTGTTGTTGACTCACATACCTGATCTCATGTTGTTGACTAACATACCTGATCTCATGTTGTTGACTAACATACCTGATCTCATGTTGTTGACTAACATACCTGATCTCATGTTGTTGACTCACATACCTGATCTCATGTTGTTGACTAACATACCTGATCTCATGTTGTTGACTAACATACCTGATCACATGTTGTTGACTAACATACCTGATCTCATGTTGTTGACTAACATACCTGATCTCCTTTTGTTGACTAACATACCTGATCTCCTTGTGTTGACTCACATACCTGATCTCCTTGTGTTGACTAACATACCTGATCTCCTTGTGTTGACTCACATACCTGATCTCCTCTTGTCGACTAACATACCTGATCTCCTTGTGTTGAATCACATACCTGATCTCCTTGTGTTGACTCACATACCTGATCTCCTCTTGTCGACTAATATACCTGATCTCCTTGTGTTGAATCACATACCTGATCTCATGTTGTTGACTAACATACCTGATCTCATGTTGTTGACTCACATACCTGATCTCATGTTGTTGACTAACATACCTGATCTCATGTTGTTGACTAACATACCTGATCTCATGTTGTTGACTAACATACCTGATCTCATGTTGTTGACTAACATACCTGATCTCCTTGTGTTGACTAACATACCTGATCTCCTTTTGTTGACTAACATACCTGATCTCCTTTAGTTGACTAAAATATCTGATCTCCTTGTGTTGACTCACATACCTGATCTCATGTTGTTGACTCACATACCTGATCTCATGTTGTTGACTAACACACCTGATCTCCTTGTGTTGACTCACATACCTGATCTCATGTTGTTGACTAACATACCTGATCTCATGTTGTTGACTAACATACCTGATCTCCTTTTGTTGACTAACATACCTGATCTCCTTGTGTTGACTCACATACCTGATCTCCTTGTGTTGACTAACATACCTGATCTCCTTTTGTTGACTCACATACCTTATCTCCTCTTGTCGACTAACATACCTGATCTCCTTGTGTTGAATCACATACCTGATCTCCTTGTGTTGAATCACATACCTGATCTCCTCTTGTCGACTAACATACCTGATCTCCTTGTGTTGAATCACATACCTGATCTCATGTTGTTGACTAACATACCTGATCTCATGTTGTTGACTCACATACCTGATCTCATGTTGTTGACTAACATACCTGATCTCATGTTGTTGACTAACATACCTGATCTCGTGTTGTTGACTAACATACCTGATCTCATGTTGTTGACTCACATACCTGATCTCATGTTGTTGACTAACATACCTGATCTCATGTTGTTGACTAACATACCTGATCTCATGTTGTTGACTCACATATCTGATCTCCTGTTGTTGACTAACATACCTGATCTCATGTTGTTGACTCACATACCTGATCTCATGTTGTTGACTCACATACCTGATCTCATGTTGTTGACTCGCATACCTGATCTCATGTTGTTGACTCACATACCTGATCTCATGTTGTTGACTAACATACCTGATCTCATGTTGTTGAGTAACATACCTGATCTCCTTGTGTTGACTTACATACCTGATCTCCTTGTGTTGACTCACATACCTGATCTCATGTTGTTGACTCACATACCTGATCTCCTTGTGTTGACTAACATACCTGATCTCATGTTAATGACTCACATACCTGATCTCCTTGTGTTGACTCACATACCTGATCTCATGTTGTTGACTCACATACCTGATCTCCTTGTGTTGACTCACATACCTGATCTCCTTGTGTTGACTCACATACCTGATCTCCTTGTGTTGACTCACATACCTGATCTCCTTGTGTTGACTAACATACCGTATCTCATGTTGTTGACTAACATACCTGATCCTCTTGTGTTGACTAACATACCTGATCTCCTTGTGTTGACTCACATACCTGATCTCCTTGTGTTGACTCACAAACCTGATCTCCTCTTGTCGACTAACATACCTGATCTCCTTGTGTTGAATCACATACCTGATCTCCTTGTGTTGAATCACATACCTGATCTCCTCTTGTCGACTAACATACCTGATCTCCTTGTGTTGAATCACATACCTGATCTCATGTTGTTGACTAACATACCTGATCTCGTGTTGTTGACTCACATACCTGATCTCATGTTGTTGACTAACATACCTGATCTCATGTTGTTGACTAACATACCTGATCTCATGTTGTTGACTAACATACCTGATCTCATGTTGTTGACTCACATACCTGATCTCATGTTGTTGACTAACATACCTGATCTCATGTTGTTGACTAACATACCTGATCACATGTTGTTGACTAACATACCTGATCTCATGTTGTTGACTAACATACCTGATCTCCTTTTGTTGACTAACATACCTGATCTCCTTGTGTTGACTCACATACCTGATCTCCTTGTGTTGACTAACATACCTGATCTCCTTGTGTTGACTCACATACCTGATCTCCTCTTGTCGACTAACATACCTGATCTCCTTGTGTTGAATCACATACCTGATCTCATGTTGTTGACTAACATACCTGATCTCATGTTGTTGACTCACATACCTGATCTCATGTTGTTGACTAACATACCTGATCTCATGTTGTTGACTAACATACCTGATCTCATGTTGTTGACTAACATACCTGATCTCATGTTGTTGACTAACATACCTTATCTCCTTGTGTTGACTAACATACCTGATCTCCTTTTGTTGACTAACATACCTGATCTCCTTTAGTTGACTAACATATCTGATCTCCTTGTGTTGACTCACATACCTGATCTCATGTTGTTGACTCACATACCTGATCTCATGTTGTTGACTAACACACCTGATCTCCTTGTGTTGACTCACATACCTGATCTCATGTTGTTGACTAACATACCTGATCTCATGTTGTTGACTAACATACCTGATCTCCTTTTGTTGACTAACATACCTGATCTCCTTGTGTTGACTCACATACCTGATCTCCTTGTGTTGACTAACATACCTGATCTCCTTTTGTTGACTCACATACCTTATCTCCTCTTGTCGACTAACATACCTGATCTCCTTGTGTTGAATCACATACCTGATCTCCTTGTGTTGAATCACATACCTGATCTCCTCTTGTCGACTAACATACCTGATCTCCTTGTGTTGAATCACATACCTGATCTCATGTTGTTGACTAACATACCTGATCTCATGTTGTTGACTCACATACCTGATCTCATGTTGTTGACTAACATACCTGATCTCATGTTGTTGACTAACATACCTGATCTCATGTTGTTGACTAACATACCTGATCTCATGTTGTTGACTCACATACCTGATCTCATGTTGTTGACTAACATACCTGATCTCATGTTGTTGACTAACATACCTGATCTCCTTTTGTTGACTAACATACCTGATCTCCTTGTGTTGACTCACATACCTGATCTCCTTGTGTTGACTAACATACCTGATCTCCTTTTGTTGACTAACATACCTTATCTCCTCTTGTCGACTAACATACCTGATCTCCTTGTGTTGAATCACATACCTGATCTCCTTGTGTTGAATCACATACCTGATCTCCTCTTGTCGACTAACATACCTGATCTCCTTGTGTTGAATCACATACCTGATCTCATGTTGTTGACTAACATACCTGATCTCATGTTGTTGACTCACATACCTGATCTCATGTTGTTGACTAACATACCTGATCTCATGTTGTTGACTAACATACCTGATCTCATGTTGTTGACTAACATACCTGATCTCATGTTGTTGACTCACATACCTGATCTCATGTTGTTGACTAACATACCTGATCTCATGTTGTTGACTAACATACCTGATCTCATGTCGTTGACTCACATACCTGATCTCCTGTTGTTGACTAACATACCTGATCTCATGTTGTTGACTCACATACCTGATCTCATGTTGTTGACTCACATACCTGATCTCATGTTGTTGACTCGCATACCTGATCTCATGTTGTTGACTCACATACCTGATCTCATGTTGTTGACTAACATACCTGATCTCATGTTGTTGAGTAACATACCTGATCTCCTTGTGTTGACTAACATACCTGATCTCCTTGTGTTGACTAACATACCTGATCTCCTTGTGTTGACTCACATACCTGATCTCCTTTTGTTGACTTACATACCTGATCTCCTTGTGTTGACTCACATACCTGATCTCATGTTGTTGACTCACATACCTGATCTCCTTGTGTTGACTAACATACCTGATCTCATGTTAATGACTCACATACCTGATCTCCTTGTGTTGACTCACATACCTGATCTCATGTTGTTGACTCACATACCTGATCTCCTTGTGTTGACTCACATACCTGATCTCCTTGTGTTGACTCACATACCTGATCTCCTTGTGTTGACTCACATACCTGATCTCCTTGTGTTGACTAACATACCGTATCTCATGTTGTTGACTAACATACCTGATCCTCTTGTGTTGACTAACATACCTGATCTCCTTGTGTTGACTCACATACCTGATCTCCTTGTGTTGACTCACATACCTGATCTCCTCTTGTCGACTAACATACCTGATCTCCTTGTGTTGAATCACATACCTGATCTCCTTGTGTTGAATCACATACCTGATCTCCTCTTGTCGACTAACATACCTGATCTCCTTGTGTTGAATCACATACCTGATCTCATGTTGTTGACTAACATACCTGATCTCGTGTTGTTGACTCACATACCTGATCCCATGTTCTTGACTAACATACCTGATCTCATGTTGTTGACTAACATACCTGATCTCATGTTGTTGACTAACATACCTGATCTCATGTTGTTGACTAACATACCTGATCACATGTTGTTGACTAACATACCTGATCTCCTTGTGTTGAATCACATACCTGATCTCCTTGTGTTGAATCACATACCTGATCTCCTCTTGTCGACTAACATACCTGATCTCCTTGTGTTGAATCACATACCTGATCTCATGTTGTTGACTAACATACCTGATCTCATGTTGTTGACTCACATACCTGATGTCATGTTGTTGACTAACATACCTGATCTCATGTTGTTGAATAACATACCTGATCTCATGTTGTTGACAAACATACCTGATCTCCTTGTGTTGACTCACATACCTGATCTCCTCTTGTCGACTAACATACCTGATCTCCTTGTGTTGAATCACATACCTGATCTCCTCTTGTCGACTAACATACCTGATATCCTTTTGTTGACTCACATACCTGATCTCATGTTGTTGACTAACATACCTGATCTCATGTTGTTGACTCACATACCTGATCTCATGTTGTTGACTCACATACCTGATCTCATGTGGTTGACTCACATAGCTGATCTCATGTTGTTGACTAACATACCTGATCTCCTTGTGTTGACTAACATACCTGATCTCCTTGTGTTTACTAACATACCTGATCTCCTTGTGTTGACTAACATACCTGATCTCCTTGTTTTGACTGACATACCTGATCTCCTTGTGTTGACTCACATACCTGATCTCCTTGTGTTGACTAACATACCTGATCTCCTTGTGTTGACTGACATACCTGATCTCCTTGTGTTGACTAACATACCTGATATCCTTGTGTTGACTCACATACCTGATCTCCTTGTGTTGACTCACATACCTGATCTCCTTTTGTCGACTCACATACCTGATCTCCTTTTGTTGACTCACATACCTGATCTCCTTTTGTCGACTCACATACCTGATCTCCTTGTGTCTACAGTGATGACAATCTGTTGTTCTTGTCCAAGCAGTCAAAGTGGTAGTGAACAAACTGTGTGTGATCATGTGATCATGTGATCATATGTTTTTCATCAAGGAAATATCAGGAGAAAAAAGAGTGTATGTTAATTTGTTTTTGAAAAGCTAGAGGATACGTTCAATTCACACACACACACATGCACGCACGCACACACACACACACACACACACACACACACACACACACACACACACACACACACACACACACAGTTATAAGGACATGGTTGTCAGAGGTTAGAGAGAGAAGCACACACATACAAACACAAAGAGAGCTCAGTCTAACAGGGCGTTATTAAAAACTGAGACTCGGGAAGAGGGGGAGTAGAGAGAAGAGGGGAGAAGAGAGAAGAGCTAGAGGAGGGAGTAGGGAGAAGAGGGGAGAAGAGAGAAGAGCTAGAGGAGGGAGTAGGTAGAAGAGGGAGAGAGGGAGAAGGTGGAGAGAAGAGGGAGAAGATGGAGAAAAGGGAGAGAAGATGGAGAAGAGGGAGAGAAGAGGGAGAGAAGAGGGGGAAGAGGGAGAAGAGGGAGCGAAGATGGAGAAGATTGAGAGAAGAGGGAGAAGAGGAGGAAGAGGGGAAGTGGAGAGAAGAGGGAGAAGAGGGAGAAGAGAAGGAAGAGGGGGAGTAGAGAGAAGAGGGAGAAAAAGGAGAATTGGGAGAAGAGGGAGAATTGGGAGAAGAGGGAGTGTAGAAAGAAGAGGGGGAAGAGAGAGGAGAGAGAAGAGGGAGAAGAGAGAGAGAAGAGGTAGAGTAGGGAGAAGCGGGAGACTAGGGAGAATAGGGAGAAGAGGGAGAAGAGGGAGCGTAGAGAGAAGAGGGTGAAGGGAGAGAGTAGGGAGAAGAGGGGGAAGAGGGAGAGAAGAGGGAGTAGAGGGAGAGAAGAGGGAGAAGAGGAGGGGTAGAGAGAGGAGAGAGAATAGGGAGAAGAGAGAGAGAAGAGGGGGAGTTGAGAGAGGAGAGAGAAGAGGGAGAAGAGAGAGAGAAGAGGTAGAGTAGGGAGACGGGAGAGAGTATGGAGAAGAGGGAGAAGAGGGGGAAGAGGGAGAGAAGAGGGTGAAGAGGAGGAAGAGGGGGAGTAGAGAGAAGAGGGAGAAGAAGGAGAGAAGAGCGAGAAAAGGGAGAATTGGGAGAAGAGGGGGAGCATTGAAATGAGGGAGAAGATGTAGAGTAGAGAGAAGAGGAAGAAGAGGGGGAGTAGAGAGAAGAGGGAGAAGAGGGGGAGTTGAGAGAAGAGGGTGAAGATGTAGAGTAGAGAGAAGAGGAAGAAGAGGGGGAGCATGGAAATGAGGGAGAAGATGTAGAGTAGAGAGAAGAGGAAGAAGAGGGGGAGTAGAGAGAAGAGGAGGAAGAGGGGGAGTTGAGAGAAGAGGGAGAAGATGTAGAGTAGAGAGAAGAGGGAGAAGAGGGGGAGTTGAGAGAAGGGGGAGAAGAGGGGGAGTCGAGAGAAGAGGAGGAGTAGAGAGAAGAGGAGGAGTAGAGAGAAGAGGGAGAAGAGGGGGAGTTGAGAGAAGAGGGAGAAGAGGGGGAGTCGAGTGAAGAGGGAGAAGAGGGGGAGTCGAGAGAAGAGGGAGAAGTGGGAGTTGAGAGAAGAGGGAGAAGATGGGAGTCGAGAGAAAAGGGAGAAGATGGGAGTCGAGAGAAGAGGGTGTAGAGAGAAGATGAGGAGTAGAGAGAAGGGGGAGAAGAGGGAGAAGAGGGGGAGTAGAGAGAAGATGGAGAAGAGGGGGAGTAGAGAGAAGAGGGAGAAGAGGGGGTGAAGAGAGAAGAGGAGGAGTAGAGAGAAGAGGGAGAAAAGGAGGAGTAGAGAGAAGAGGGAGAAAAGGAGGAGTAGAGAGAAGAGGAGGAGTAGAGAGAAGAGGGAGAAGAGGGGGAGTAGAGAGAAGAGGGAGAAGGGGAGGAGTAGAGAGAAGAGGAGGAGTAGAGAGAAGAGGGAGAAGAGGTGGAGTAGAGAGAAGAGGGAGAAGAGGAGGAGTATAGAGAAGAGGGAGAAGAGGAGGAGTAGAGAGAAGAGGGAGAAGAGGGGGGAAGAGGAGGGGTAGAGAGAAGAGGGAGAAAAGGAGGAGTAGAGAGAAGAGTGAGAAGAGGGAGAAGAGGGGGAGTAGAGAGAAGAGGGAGAAGAGGGGGAGTAGAGAGAAGAGGGAGAAGAGGAGGAGTAGAGAGAAGAGGGAGAAGAGGAGGAGTAGAGAGAAGAGGGAGAAGAGGGGGAGTAGATAGAAGAGGGAGAAGAGGAGGAGTAGAGAGAAGAGGGAGAAGAGGAGGAGTAGAGAGAAGAGGGAGAAAAGGAGGAGTAGAGAGAAGGGGGAGAAGAGGAGGAGTAGAGAGAAGAGGGAGAAGAGGGGGAGTAGAGAGAAGAGGGAGAAGAGGAGGAGTAGAGAGAAGAGGGAGAAGAGGAGTAGAGAGAAGAGGGAGAAGAGGAGGAGTAGAGAGAAGATGAGGAGTAGAGAGAAGATGGAGAAGAGGGGTTTAGAGAGAAGAGGGGGAGTAGAGAGAAGAGGGAGAAGAGGGGGTGTAGAGAGAAGGGGAAGAGTAGAGAGAAGAGGGAGAAGAGGGGGAGTAGAGAGAAGATGGAGAAGAGGGGTTTAGAGAGAAGAGGGGGAGTAGAGAGAAGAGGAGGAGTAGAGAGAAGAGGAGGAGTAGAGAGAAGAGGGAGAAGAGGGGGAGTAGAGAGAAGATGGAGAAGAGGGGTTTAGAGAGAAGAGGGGGAGTAGAGAGAAGAGGGAGAAGAGTGGGTGTAGAGAGAAGAGGAAGAGTAGAGAGAAGAGGAGAAGAGGGAGAAGAGGGGGAGTAGAGAGAAGAGGGAGAAGGGGAGGAGTAGAGAGAAGAGGAGGAGTAGAGAGAAGAGGAGGAGTAGAGAGAAGAGGGAGACGAGGGGGAGGAGAGAGAAGAGGAGGAGTAGAGAGAAGAGGGGAAGAGGAGGGGTAGAGAGAAGAGGGAGAAAAGGAGGAGTAGAGAGAAGAGTGAGAAGAGGGGGAGTAGAGAGAAGAGGGAGAAGAGGGGGAGTAGAGAGAAGAGGGAGAAGAGGAGGAGTAGATAGAAGAGGAGGAGTAGATAGAAGAGGGAGAAGATGGGGTGTAGAGAGAAGAGGGAGAAAAGGAGGAGTAGAGAGAAGAGTGAGAAGAGGGAGAAGAGGGGGAGTAGAGAGAAGAGGGAGAAGAGGGGGAGTAGAGAGAAGAGGGAGAAGAGGAGGAGTAGATAGAAGAGGAGGAGTAGATAGAAGAGGGAGAAGATGGGGTGTAGAGAGAAGAGGGAGAAGAGGAGGAGTAGATAGAAGAGGAAGAAGATGGGGTGTAGAGAGAGTTCTGTGAACCACACTGGGTTTCTCTAGTCATTCTTTCTGTGTGTGTGTGTGTGTGTGTGTGTGTGTGTGTGTGTGTGTGTGTGTGTGTGTGTGTGTGTGTGTGTGTGTGTGTGTGTGTGTGTGTGTGTGTGTGTGTGTGTGTGTGTGTGTGTATGTGTGTGTGTGTGTGTGTGTGTGTGTGTGTGTGTGTGTGTGTGTGTGTGTGTGTGTGTGTGTGTGTGTGTGTGTGTGTGTGAGCAGAAGCCGTATTGTAGAAACTGCCCAGCAACACTTTGGGATGAAAACAATTGATAAGAGAACAGAGGTAAATACACTGAGTGCACAAAACATTAGGAACACCTGCTCTTTCCAGGACATAGACTGACCAGGTGAATCCAGATGAAAGCTATAATCCCTTAATGATGTCACTAGTTAAATCCACTTCCAATAAGGGGGAGGAGACATTTTAAAGAAGGATTTTTAAGCCTTGAGACATTAATTGTTCTGAGGGCAAAAAGTGGTATAACTCAATTTTAGTAAGGTGTTCCTAATGTTTTGTACACTCAGTGTATAATATTAATGTAATAACGGTTACAGCTTAACTTGTGTCTCCCCTCACCATCTTGCCCTAAATGAGAATAACACAAACACCCACACCCACACTGGTGATTTCGTCCCCCTCCACCCAGGGATTAAGTGATTCCATATTTCATGCTTTATATAAAAAACATGTGTTAGTGTTCCAGCTGGTGTGTGTGATGGTTGGAGAGAAGTGAGGAGGGAGAGAGAGAGAAGGGAGGAGGGAGAGAGAGAGAAGGGAGGAGAGAGAGAGAGAGAGAAGGGAGGAGGGAGAGAGAGAGAGAAGGGAGGAGGGAGAGAGAGAGAAGGGAGGCGGGAGAGAGAGAGAAGGGAGGAGGGAGAGAGAGAGAAGGGAGGAGAGAGAGAGAGAGAAGGGAGGAGAGAGAGAGAGAGAGAAGGGAGGAGGGAGAGAGAGAGAAGGGAGGAGGGAGAGAGAGAGAAGGGAGGAGAGAGAGAGCGAGAGAAGGGAGGAGGGAGAGAGAGAGAAGGGAGGCGGGAGAGAGAGAGAAGGGAGGAGGGAGAGATAGAGAAGGGAGGAGAGAGAGAGAGAGAGAGAGAAGGGAGGAGGGAGAGAGAGAGAAGGGAGGAGGGAGAGAGAGAGAAGGGAGGAGGGAGGAGGGAGAAGGGAGAAGGGAGAGAGAGAGAAGGGAGAGAGAGAAGGGAGGAGAGAGAGAGAGAGAGAAGGGAGGAGAGAGAGAGAGAGGAGGAGGGAGAGAGAGAGAAGGGAGGAGGGAGAGAGGGAGAAGGGAGAAGGGAGAGAGGGAGAAGGGAGGAGGGAGAGAGAGAAGGGAGAGAGAGGGGAGGAGGAGAGAGAGAAGGGAGGAGGGAGAAGGGAGAGAGAGAGAAGGGAGGAGGGAGAGAGAGAAGGGAGGAGGGAGAGAGGTAGAAGGGAGGAGGGAGGAGGGAGAGAGAGAAGGGAGGAGAGAGAGAGAGAAGGGAGGAGGAAGAGAGAGAGAAGGGAGGAGGGAGAGAGAGAAGGGAGAGAGAGGGGAGGAGGAGAGAGAGAGAGAGAAGGGAGGACGGAGAGAGGGAGAAGGGAGGAGGGAGGAGGGAGAGAGGGAGGAGGGAGAGAGAGAGAAGGGAGGAGGGAGAGAGAAAGATAAGGGAGGAGGGAGAGAGGGAGAAGGGAGGAGGGAGAGAGGGAGAAGGGAGGAGGGAGAGAGAGAGAAGGGAGTCAAGTAGCTAGATGAGTCGTTTAGTTATGACTCCACCCATTTAACTGGAGTCAAGTAGCTAGATGAGTCGTTTAGTTCAAACCAAATCAAATGTATTTATATAGCCCTTCGTACATCAGCTGATATCTCAAAGTGCTGTACAGAAACCCAGCCAAAAACCCCAAACAGCAAGCAATGCAGGTGTAGAAGCACGGTGGCTAGGAAAAACTACCTAGAAAGGCCAAAACCTAGGAAGAAACCTAGAGAGGAACCAGGCTATGTGGAGTGGCCAGTCCTCTTCTGGCTGTGCCGGGTGGAGATTATAACAGAACATGGCCAAGATGTTCAAATGTTCATAAATGACCAGCATGGTCCAATAATAATAAGGCAGAACAGTTGAAACTGGAGCAGCAGCACGGCCAGGTGGACTGGGGACAGCAAGGAGTCATCATGTCAGGTAGTCCTGAGGCATGGTCCTATGGCTCAGGTCCTCCGAGAGAGAGAAAGAAAGAGAGAAAGAGAGAATTAGAGAGAGCACACTTAAATTCACACCGAATAGGACAGGAGAAGTACTCCAGATATAACAAACTGATCCTAGCCCACCGACACATAAACTACTGCAGCATAAATACTGGAGGCTGAGACAGGAGGGGTCAGGAGGGGTGTAGTTCTGACTCTACCCATTTAACTGGAGTCAAGTAGCTAGATGAGTCGTTTAGTTATGACTCCACCCATTTAACTGGAATCAAGTAGCTAGATGAGTCGTTTAGTTATGACTCCACCCATTTAACTGGAGTCAAGTAGCTAGATGAGTCGTTTAGTTCCGACTCCACCTATTTAACTGGAATCAAGTAGCTAGATGAGTCGTTTAGTTCTGACTCCACCCATTTAACTGGAATCAAGTAGCTAGATGAGTCATTTAGTTCTGACTCCATCCATTTAACTGGAATCAAGTAGCTAGATGAGTCGTTTAGTTCTGACTCCATCCATTTAACTGGAATCAAGTAGCTAGATGAGTCGTTTAGTTCTGACTCCACCCATTTAACTGGAGTCAAGTAGCTAGATGAGTGGTTTAGTTCCGACTCCACCCATTTAACTGGAATCAAGTAGCTAGATGAGTCGTTTAGTTCTGACTCCACCCATTTAACTGGAATCAAGTCGCTATTTTGGGTCTTGTTTGAGATTAAATAAAAACCCTCATTGACTGACTGACTGTATTTTTCCTTTGTCTCAAATCCCTTTCTAAATATGGACTCGAATAAAATAGAACCAGCTAGTGTATTGAGACGAATCAAACCAATCTGCATATTCATTAGAATTCATACATTCTTCCCAATTGCCTTTGTATATTTCTGTCTGTTCTTCTCCTTTATCTCGAGGGGCGTCAAAGATAATGCATTCAGTGATGAGAGAGAAACACGCACATCAACACGCTCTCGCTCACACGTGTATACGTACACACACAAGTGAGCACACGCACAAACACTGTCTTGTCAGCATTAGCTCTGTATCATGTGGGAAAGTACTGATGAGTTATCGTGACTCTTTATGTCCATATCAGACATCTCTAGTGTTGCTTCCTCATTGATGTCTATGGTCCCCTGCCTCATGCTTCATACACAATACCCTGAGTCTACTTATTGTCTAAGAGGGAAGATCTATCAGTCTATCCCCCACCCCCTCCCCACCCACCCACCACGATCCACTAATAATATGTGAGCAGAGAAGTGAAGAGAGAGAAAGAGAGACTAGACAGGTTGTGTTGGAACTTGTTGAGTAATTTTTTGATATATAAATATGGTCTGTACATCATCACTAAATTCCCAGGACATTTTGACAGAAAAACATCCCAAAAAAGTGTTGAAAGAGAAATCCGACAGATTAACGGAACGAGAGAGAAGGGAAAGACTTGTGGGTAACGACAAACGCAGAGGCGTCTGTCTGGTTCCTGTGTGGATATTGACTCCCCATTAACAGCCATACTTGCATCCTGAAAAAGTCGGCCATTTGAGTACGCAAAGAATTAACGTTTTATAGTATGTGACATTCTTTACATGCCCGGATCTAATACTAATTTCGGCTTTGACAACAGGTAGATACGGTGATGTGTGACTGACATCAGCCGATAGCGGGAAACGATACAATCGTACATAATGCATTCTCAGAAAAACAGTTTTATAGTTACGTGAATTGTCGAAAATCAATAATGCTTTCAACGCCAGAATGTTATACTCATGTCAGCTTTTCATCTAGTAGAATTTGCTGCACACGTTTCGGGAATTTCACAGCCACAATGCATTGGAAGAGGGGTGCTGTGAGTTTTGATAGCTCGATCTCTTCTTGTACACAACAACAACAACAACAACAACAACAACAACAACAACGACAACAACAACAACAACAAAAACACATCTAAGGAAAATGGCAAAAAAGCGTAGCTTCTGCGGTGGTGTTCAAATGTAAGTCTTTTTTTTTTTTTTTGGTTCTCCTTTAAAAACGATCGCAAATGTTTCATGGTAACGTTCTGTTTTTAAAAACAGATCTGCAGCCTGCTGCCTGTCATGCCTTCAGCTAGCTACACACTTCGGTAGGACTGGAAGTTATTACTGTTCCAATTGCTGTTGAGCGACAACTTCATATTTAACATTAGCATAGCTAGCTAGTTTCATTGCAGTAATGGAAAGTTGCACTCAGTACTGCTTCGCCTTGGCTCTCCAACTTGATAAAGTCTGTGGCTGTCTGGCTATTTACAGAAAGTTCACACAACTCTACTTTACTCATGTTTTGGTTAATTAATGTCCCGCTGGGCACACACTGGTTGAATCAAAATGTTGTTTCCAAGTCATTTCAAATCAATTAAGTTGAACCAACAGGGACTAGACGTTGAATTGATGTCTGTGCCCAGCGGGGTTGTATTTCATCCTATGTCTTTTCGGGATCTATGTGAAGGAGTTTGAGATGGAGCGGCAGCTGTCCCCTGCATGGCTGAAACAGAACTGGGAGAATCATAAGTAAAAAATACATGTTACGCTACTTTGTGTTACCTTGACATTCTACTGTGTTATCTTGACATTCTACTGTGTTATCTTGACATTCTACTGTGTGTTACCTTGACATCTACTGTGTTATCTTGACATTCTACTGTGTTACCTTGACATTCTACTGTGTGTTACCTTGACATTCTACTGTGTTACCTTGACATTCTACTGTGTTACCTTGACATTCTACTGTGTTACCTTGACATTCTACTGTGTGTTACCTTGACATTCTACTGTGTTACCTTGACATCCTACTGTGTGTTACCTTGACATCCTACTGTGTGTTACCTTGACATCCTACTGTGTGTTACCTTGACATTCTACTGTGTGTTACCTTGACATTCTACTGTGTGTTACCTTGACATTCTACTGTGTGTTACCTTGACATCCTACTGTGTGTTACCTTGACATTCTACTGTGTGTTACCTTGACATTCTACTGTGTGTTACCTTGACATTCTACTGTGTGTTACCTTGACATTCTACTGTGTGTTACCTTGACATTCTACTGTGTGTTACCTTGACATTCTACTGTGTGTTACCTTGACATTCTACTGTGTGTTACCTTGACATCCTACTGTGTGTTACCTTGACATTCTACTGTGTGTTACCTTGACATTCTACTGTGTGTTACCTTGACATTCTACTGTGTGTTACCTTGACATTCTACTGTGTGTTACCTTGACATCCTACTGTGTGTTACCTTGACATTCTACTGTGTGTTACCTTGACATCCTACTGTGTGTTACCTTGACATTCTACTGTGTGTTACCTTGACATTCTACTGTGTGTTACCTTGACATTCTACTGTGTGTTACCTTGACATTCTACTGTGTGTTACCTTGACATTCTACTGTGTGTTACCTTGACATTCTACTGTGTGTTACCTTGACATTCTACTGTGTGTTACCTTGACATTCTACTGTGTGTTACCTTGACATTCTACTGTGTGTTACCTTGACATTCTACTGTGTTATCCTGACATTCTACTGTGTGTTACCTTGACATTCTACTGTGTGTTATCTTGACATTCTACTGTGTTATCTTGACATTCTACTGTGTTACCTTGACATTCTACTGTGTTACCTTGACATTCTACTGTGTTATCTTGACATTCTACTGTGTTATCTTGACATTCTACTGTGTTATCTTGACATTCTACTGTGTTATCTTGACATTCTACTGTGTTATCTTGACATTCTACTGTGTTATCTTGACATTCTACTGTGTGTTACCTTGACATTCTACTGTGTTATCCTGACATTCTACTGTGTTATCTTGACATTCTACTGTGTTATCCTGACATTCTACTGTGTTATCTTGACATCTACTGTGTTATCTTGACATTCTACTGTGTTATCCTGACATTCTACTGTGTTATCTTGACATTCTACTGTGTTATCTTGACATTCTACTGTGTTATCTTGGCATTCTACTGTGTTATCTTGACATTCTACTGTGTGTTACCTTGACATCTACTGTGTTATCTTGACATTCTACTGTGTTATCCTGACATTCTACTGTGTTATCTTGACATTCTACTGTGTTATCCTGATATTCTACTGTGTTATCTTGACATTCTACGGTGTTATCCTGACATTCTACTGTGTTATCTTGACATTCTACTGTGTTATCTTGACATTCTACTGTGTGTTACCTTGACATCTACTGTGTTATCTTGACATTCTACTGTGTTATCCTGACATTCTACTGTGTGTTACCTTGACATCTACTGTGTTATCTTGACATTCTACTATGTTTACTTGACATTCTACTGTGTTATCTTGATATTCTACTGTGTTATCTTGACATTCTACTGTGTTATCTTGATATTCTACTGTGTTATCTTGACATTCTACTGTTTTATCTTGACATTCTACTGTACCTTATCTTGACATTCTACTGTGTTATCCTGACATTCTACTGTGTTATCCTGACATTCTACTGTGTTATCTTGACATTCTACTGTGTTATCTTGACATTCTACTGTGTTATCTTGACATTCTACTGTACCTTATCTTGACATTCTACTGTGTGTTATCTTGACATTCTACTGTGTGTTATCCTGACATTCTACTGGGTTATCTTGACATTCTACTGTGTAATCTTGACATTCTACTGTGTTATCTTGACATTCTACTGTGTTATCTTGACATTCTGCTGTGTTATCTTGACATTCTACTGTGTTATCCTGACATTCTACTGTGTTATCCTGACATTCTACTGTGTTATCTTGACATTCTACTGTGTTATCTTGACATTCTGCTGTATGTTATCTTGACATCCTACTGTGTTATCTTGACATTCTACTGTGTTATCTTGACATTCTACTGTGTGTTATCTTGACATTCTACTGTATGTTATCTTGACATTCTACTGTGTTATCTTGACATTATACTGTGTTATCTTGACATTATACTGTGTTATCTCAAAATTCTACTGTGGTATCTTGACATTCTACTGTGTTATCTTGACATTATACTGTGTTATCTCAAAATTCTACTGTGTTACCTTGACATTCTACTGTGTTATCCTGACATTCTACTGTGTTATCCTGACATTCTACTGTGTTATTTTGACATTCTACTGTGTTATCTTGACATTCTACTGTATGTGATCTTGACATTCTACTGTGTTATCTTGACATTCTACTGTGTGTTATCTTGACATTCTACTGTGTAACCTTGATATTCTACTGTGTGTTATCTTGACATTCTACTGTAGGTGATCTTGACATTCTACTGTATCTTGACATTCTACTGTGTTATCTTGACATTCTACTGTGTTATCTTGACATTCTATTGTATGTTATCTTGACATTCTACTGTATGTTATCTTGACATTCTATTGTGTTATCTTGACATTCTACTGTGTTATCTTGACATCCTACTGTATGTTATCTTGACATTCTACTGTGTTATCTTGACATTCTACTGTGTAATCTTGACATTCTACTGTGTTATCTTGACATTCTACTGTATGTTATCTTGACATTCTACTGTGTTATCTTGACATTCTACTGTGTTATCCTGACATTCTACTGTGTTATCTTGACATTCTACTGTGTGTTATCCTGACATTCTACTGTGTTATCTTGACATTCTACTGTGTTATCTTGACATTCTACTGTGTTATCTTGACATTCTACGGTGTGTTATCTTGACATTCTACTGTGTTATCTTGACATTCTACTGTGTTATCTTGACATTCTACTGTGTTATCCTGACATTATACTGTGTTATCTTGACATTCTACTCTATTATCTTGACATTCTACTGTATCTTATCTTGACATTCTACTGTGTTATCTTGACATTCTACTGTGTGTTATCTTGACATTCTACTGTGTGTTACCTTGACATTTATTGCTGTGCTGTACTTGGCTAATAAAGTTCTCTTTTCTCAGAGAGCAACAACACTTTCACATGTATTTCCTATGTTTCCCCCGGCACATTCTTCTAATTGTGATGATATATACGCGTAAGAAAGGTGCCAGTATTCCATAGAAATGTACTGCAATTGGCATAATACCTTTTACAGGCCTTTACATACAGTATGCTGGAATTCAGAATGCAGCAGCCACTACTCTTAAACCTTTGGATACCGTCTCCCGCCCTTCGCTCTATCACGTGACGTGGCGTCACTGCATCCTCTATGAATAGGTTGGCTGGTCTTCGTTAAAGGCTCGTAGATCTCGGTGAGCAGCACACCACCCTGCATCCCACTGCTGGCTTACCTCTGAAGCTAAACAGGTTTGGTCCCTGGATGGGAGATCAGATGCTGCTGGAAGTGGTATCAGAGGGCCAGTAGGAGGCACTCTTTCCCCTGGTCTAAACAAATATATCCCAGGGCAGTGATTGGGGACATTGCCCTGTGTAAGTTGCTGTCTTTTTGATGGGACTTTAAATGGGTGTCCTGACTCTCTGTGGTTACTAAAGAGCCCATCACTCTTATTGTAACAGGTGTGTTAACCCCGGTGTCCTGGCTACATTCCCAATCTGAACCTCATACCATCACGGCCACCTAATCATCCCCAAATTCCAATTGTCTCTTTCATCTCCCCTGTAACTACACTATTAGAAAAAAAGTGGTATCAACAACCTAAAAGGGTTCTTAGGCTGTCCCCATAGGATAACCCTTTTTGGTTCCAGGTAGATCCATTTTGGTTCCAGGTAGAACCCTTTGGGGTTCCATGTACAACTTTTTCCACAGAGGGTTCTACTTGGAACCAGAAAGGGTTCTACCTTGAACTAAAAAGGGTTCTCCTAAGAGGACAGCCAAAGAACCCTTTTGGAACTATTTTTTTCTAGAGTGCTTTCCACAGGTTTGTTGTTGTAAATGAGAATCTGTTCTCAGTCAACTTACCTGGCAAAAAAAACACAAGTTACCAAATCCGTTCACAGGGTTGGGTAGCTCGAGGTTTCTCGGGTCTCCACCGAACGAGGTAAATCCTCTTTTAGTTTTAATGCACCGTACTGCTGGCACCATTTAAAGTATTGATTGAGGACTTACACTATTAGAAAAGAAATGGTTCCAAAATGGTAGTTCGGCTGTCCCCATAGGGTCATCCATTTTGGTTCAATATAGAACTCTCTGTGGAAAGGGTAGTTAGGCTGTCCCCATAGGGTCATCCATTTTGTTTCAATATAGAACTCTCTGTGGAAAGGGTTGTTAGGCTGTCCCCATAGGGTCATCCATTTTGGTTCAATATAGAACTCTCTGTGGAAAGGGTAGTTCGGCTGTCCCCATAGGGTCATCCATTTTGGTTCAATATAGAACTCTCTGTGGAAAGGGTAGTTCGCCTGTCCCCATAGGGTCATCCATTTTGGTTCAATATAGAACTCTCTGTGGAAAGGGTTGTTAGGCTGTCCCCATAGGGTCATCCATTTTGGTTCAATATAGAACTCTCTGTGGAAAGGGTTGTTAGGCTGTCCCCATAGGGTCATCCGTTTTGGTTCAATATAGAACTCTCTGTGGAAAGGGTAGTTCGGCTGTCCCCATAGGGTCATCCATTTTGGTTCAATATAGAACTCTCTGTGGAAAGGGTAGTTTGGCTGTCCCCATAGGGTCATCCATTTTGGTTCAATATAGAACTCTCTGTGGAATGGGTAGTTCGGCTGTCCCCATAGGGTCATCCATTTTGGTTCAATATAGAACTCTCTGTGGAAAGGGTAGTTCGGCTGTCCCCATAGGGTCATCCATTTTGGTTCAATATAGAACTCTCTGTGGAAAGGGTTGTTAGGCTGTCCCCATAGGGTCATCCATTTTGGTTCAATATAGAACTCTCTGTGGAAAGGGTAGTTTGGCTGTCCCCAATGGGTAATCCATTTTGGTTCAATATAGAACTCTCTGTGGAAAGGGTAGTTTGGCTGTCCCCATTGGGTAATCCATTTTGGTTCAATATAGAACTCTCTGTGGAATGGGTAGTTCGGCTGTCCCCATAGGGTAATCCATTTTGGTTCAATATAGAACTCTCTGTGGAAAGGGTAGTTCGGCTGTCCCCATAGGGTCATCCATTTTGGTTCAATATAGAACTCTCTGTGGAAAGGGTAGTTCGGCTGTCCCCATAGGGTAATCCATTTTGGTTCAATATAGAACTCTCTGTGGAAAGGGTAGTTCGGCTGTCCCCATAGGGTAATCCATTTTGGTTCAATATAGAACTCTCTGTGGAAAGGGTTGTTAGGCTGTCCCCATAGGGTAATCCATTTTGGTTCAATATAGAACTCTCTGTGGAAAGGGTAGTTTGGCTGTCCCCATCGGGTAATCCATTTTGGTTCAATATAGAACTCTCTGTGGAAAGGGTAGTTAGGCTGTCCCCATAGGGTCATCCATTTTGGTTCAATATAGAACTCTCTGTGGAAAGGGTAGTTCGGCTGTCCCCATAGGGTCATCCATTTTGGTTCAATATAGAACTCTCTGTGGAAAGGGTAGTTCGGCTGTCCCCATAGGGTAATCGATTTTGGTTCAATATAGAACTCTCTGTGGAAAGGGTTGTACATGGAACCCAAAAAGGTTCTACCTGGAACCAAACATTTTTCTTCAAAGGGTTCTTCTATGGGGACAGCTGAATAACTATTTTAGGTTCTAGACAGCATGTTTTTGTTACATTTTGTGATGTGCTGTTTTTCTTCATATTTGTATTGATGATTGTTTTATTTCATATTGTATTTGATTGTTGTGTTACTGTGATCAGGGCACCCGTGTGAATGAGACTGTGATCTCAAAGGAGTTTTTCCTGAATAAATAAAGACTTTATCTGAATAAATAGGAAATACAATACAAAACACACGTTCAGGCAGATCACTCAAGAGGGACTTGGAGATTGGACATCTATCCATGTCCTCAGGATGCCCTATTACCATCATGTAGGCCTGCGTTTCAATAGATTGACGTAATCCCATGAAGGTTGTGATCCCCCCCCCAAAAAAAACAATATTTAACCCTACCCCAAACCTTAACTCTTACCTTAACCATTCAGATTGAGTGTCTAAACCCCAATGTTTTAATCATATCCCAAACCTTAACCATTCAGAATGAAAGAAAGGGGATACCTAGTCAGTTGTATAGGGAAAGGGGGATACCTAGTCAGTTGTATAGGGAAAGGGGGATACCTAGTCAGTTGTATAGGGAAAGGGGGATACCTAGTCAGTTGTATAGGGAAAGGGGGACACCTAGTCAGTTGTATAGGGAAAGGGGGACACCTAGTCAGTTGTATAGGGAAAGGGGGATACCTAGTCAGTTGTACAACTAAATGCATTCAACTGAAATGTGTGTTCTGTATTTAACCCAACTCCTCTGAATCAGAGAGGTGCGGGGGGCTGCCTTAATCGACATCCACATCTTCAGCGCCCGGGGTACAGTGGATTTAACAGTCTTGTTCATGGGCAGAACGACAGATTTTTACCTTGTCAGCTCGAAGATTCGATCCAGCAACCATACAGTTACTGGCCCAACTCTCGAACCACTAGACAACCTGACTGTTTTAACCAAAACCCCAAACGGAACCCTTACCTTAACCATTCAGAATGAGTGTGTAAACTGAATGTTTTAACCATATCTTATTGGCTCTTAACTTCTTTGGGACTGGGGGGCAGTATTTAGTAGCTTGGATGAAAAGGTGCCCAGAGTAAACTGCCTGCTACTCAGGCCCAAAAGCTAGAATATGCATATAATTAGTAGATTTGGATAGAAAACACTCTGAAGTTTCTAAAACTGTTTGAATGATGTCTGTGAGTATAACAGAACTCATATGGCAGGCAAAAACCTGAGAAAAAAATCCAACCAGGAAGTGGGAAATCTGAGGTTTGTAGTTTTTCAAGTGATTGCCTGTCCAATATACAGTCTCTATGGGATCATATTGCACTTCATAAGGCTTCCACTAGATGTCACCAGTCTTTAGAACCTTGTTTCAGGCTTCTACTCTGAAGGGGGAGCGAAAAAGAGCTGTTTTAGTCAGGTGTCTGGCAGAATGCCATGAGCTAAATCATGCGCATGGCCTTGAGAGGTAGCTGCGTTCCTTTTAATTTCTAAAGACAAAGGAATTGTCCGGTTGAAACATTATTGAAGATTTATGATAAAAACATCCTAAAGATTGATTCAATACATTGTTTGACATGTTTCTACGAACTGTAATATTACTTTTTTTTACTTTCCATCTGAACTGATCGCACATTGAGCATTTGGATTACTGGGCTAGCGCGATGAAAAAGGAGGTATTTGGACATAAATTACGGACTTTATCGAACAAAACCAACATTTATTGTGGAACTGGGATTCCTGGGAGTGCATTCCGATGAAGATCATCAAAGGTAAGTGATTATTTATTTATGACTTTAATGCAGAGAAACTTAAATCAGTTTTAGCTCATTTCTATCAGCATTTTAAATGTGCAACCAGAAGAGAAAAAATTCTAGACTACCTTTACTCCACGCACAGAGACGCGTACAAAACTCTCCTTCACCCTCCATTTGGCAAATCTGACCATAATTCTATCCTCTATCCTGAATCCTGCTTACAAGCTCAAATTAAAGCAGGAAGCACCAGTGACTTGGTCGATAAAAAAGTGATCAGATGAAGCAGATGCTAAACTACGGGACTGCTTTGTTAGCACAGACTGGAATATGTTCCAGGATTCTTACGATGGCATTGAGGAGTAGACCACATCAGTCACTGGCTTTATCAATAAGTGCATTGAGGACGTCGTCCCCACAGTGACTGTACGTACATACCCCAACCAGAAGCCATGGATTACAGGCAACATTCGCAACGCTTACGGGTAGAGCTGCCGCTTTCAAGGAGCGGGACTTTAACCCGGAAGCTTACAAGAAATCCCGCTATGCCCTCCGACGAACCATCAAACATGCAAAGCGTTAATACAGGACTAAGATCGAATCGTACTACACCGGCTCTGATGCTCGTCGGATGTGGCAAGGCTTGCAAACTATTACAGACTATAAAGGGAAGCACAGCCGAGAGCTGCCCAGTGACACGAGCCTTCCAGACGAGCTAAATAACTTCTATGCTCGCTTCAAGGCAAGTAACACTGAAACATGCATGAGAGCATCAGCTGTTCCGGATGACTGTGTGACCATGCTCTCCGCAGCCGACGTAAGACCTTCAAACAGGTCAACATTCACAAGGCCGCAGGGTCAGACAGATTACCAGGACGTGTACTCCGAGCATGCGTTGACCAACTGGCAAGTGTCTTCACTGACATTTTCAACCTCTGTAATACCAACATGTTTCAAGCAGACCACCATAGTCCCTGTGCCCAAGAAAACTAAGGTGACCTGCCTAAGGCTGGTCATGGCTCACATCAACACCAGTATCCCAGAAACACTAGACTCACTCCAATTTGCATACCGCACCAACAGATCCACAGATGATGCAATCTCTATTGCACTCTACACTGCCTTTTCCCACCTGGACAAAAGGAACACCTATGTGAGAATGTTATTCATTGACTACAGCTCAGTGTTCAACACCATAGTACCCTCAAAGCTAAACTGATCCTCAACTCTGGGGCCCCTCAGGGGTGCGTGCTCAGTCCTCTCCTGTACTCCCTGTTCACTCATGACTGCACGGCCAGGCACGACTCCAACACCATCATTTTTTTTAACTGTTATTTTACCAGGTAAGTTGACTGAGAACGCGTTCATATTTACAGCAACGACCTGGGGAATAGTTACAGGGGAGAGGAGGGGGGTGAATTAGCCAATTGTAAGCTGGGGATGATTAAGTGACCATGATGGTATGAAGGACAGCTTGGGAATTTAGCCAGGACACCGGGGTTAACGCCCCTACTCTTATGATAAGTGCCATGGGATCTAATGACCTCAGAGAGTCAGGACACCCGTTTGACATCCCATCCGAAAGACAGCACCCAGTGTCACTGCCCTGGGGCATTGGGATATTTTTTTTTAGACCAGAGGAAAGAGTGCTTCCTACTGGCCCTCCAACATCCCTTCCAGCAGAATCTGGTCTCCCATCCAGGGACTGACCAGGACTCACCCTGATTAGCTTGCAGGGTGGTATGCTGCTGGCTACTATTATTATCATTCAGTTTGCTGATGACACAACAGTGGTATGCCTGATCCCCGACAACGATGAGACAACCAACTAACCAGCTATAGGCTGGTAGCTATAGCTAGCTATAACTAGCTATAGCTGGTTAGGTCAACCAATACATCACCATGACTAGCCTAGCTATAGTTGGCTAGGTCAACCAATACGTCACCATGACTAGCCTAGCTATAGTTGGCTAGGTCAACCAATACGTCACCAAGACTAGCCTAGCTATAGTTGGCTAGGTCAACCAATACGTCACCATGACTAGCCTAGCTATAGTTGGCTAGGTCAACCAATACGTCACCAAGACTAGCCTAGCTATAGTTGGCTAGGTCAACCAATACGTCACCATGACTAGCCTAGCTATAGTTGGCTAGGTCAACCAATACGTCACCATGACTAGCCTAGCTATAGTTGGCTAGGTCAACCAATACGTCACCATGACTAGCCTAGCTATAGCTGGCTAGGTCAACCAATACGTCACCATGACTAGCCTAGCTATAGTTGGCTAGGTCAACCAATACGTCACCATGACTAGCCTAGCTATAGTTGGCTAGGTCAACCAATACGTCACCAAGACTAGCCTAGCTATAGTTGGCTAGGTCAACCAATACGTCACCATGACTAGCCTAGCTATAGTTGGCTAGGTCAACCAATACGTCACCATGACTAGCCTAGCTATAGTTGGCTAGGTCAACCAATACGTCACCAAGACTAGCCTAGCTATAGTTGGCTAGGTCAACCAATACGTCACCATGACTAGCCTAGCTATAGTTGGCTAGGTCAACCAATACGTCACCAAGACTAGCCTAGCTATAGTTGGCTAGGTCAACCAATACGTCACCATGACTAGCCTAGCTTCAGGTGACTCTTCAATTGATATGCGTTAGGTCGAAGGTACACTCACATTTACTCCAAATACCTAGTTCCCAATGCTAGCTACTTCGCTGCCATTAGACCAAAACATCAACGCTAAAGGGGGTGGGGGCTACAGGCAACCCTTTCCGGTTCCTTTATGAAGCCTACCCCCCAAGCCATAAGACTGCCGAACAATTAATCAAATGGCCACCGGACTATTCCATTTGTACACTGCTGCTACTCTCTGTTTATTATCTATGCATAGTCACTTTACCACTAGCTACAAATTACCTCAACTAACCTGTACCTCCGCACACGGACCCTGTACACCCTGTATATAGCCTCCACATTGACTCTGTACTGGTACCCCCCTGTATATAGCCTCCACATTGACTCTGTACCGGTACCCCCTGTATATAGTCTCCACATTGACTCTGTACCGTAACACCCTGTATATAGTCTCCACATTGACTCTGTACCGTAACACCCTGTATATAGTCTCCACATTGACTCTGTACCGTAACACCCTGTATATAGTCTCCACATTGACTCTGTACCGGTGCCCCCTGTATATAGTCTCCACATTGACTCTGTACCGGTGCCCCCTGTATATAGCCTCCACATTGACTCTGTACCGGTGCCCCCTGTATATAATCTCCACATTGACTCTGTACCGTAACACCCTGTATATAGCCTCCACATTGACTCTGTACCGGTACCCCCTGTATATAGCCTCCACATTGACTCTGTACCGGTGCCCCCTGTATATAGCCTCCACATTGACTCTGTACCGGTGCCCCCTGTATATAATCTCCACATTGACTCTGTACCGTAACACCCTGTATATAGTCTCCACATTGACTCTGTACCGTAACACCCTGTATATAGTCTCCACATTGACTCTGTACCGTAACACCCTGTATATAGTCTCCACATTGACTCTGTACCGGTGCCCCCTGTATATAGTCTCCACATTGACTCTGTACCGGTGCCCCCTGTATATAGCCTCCACATTGACTCTGTACCGGTGCCCCCTGTATATAATCTCCACATTGACTCTGTACCGTAACACCCTGTATATAGCCTCCACATTGACTCTGTACCGGTACCCCCTGTATATAGCCTCCACATTGACTCTGTACCGGTGCCCCCTGTATATAGCCTCCACATTGACTCTGTACCGGTGCCCCCTGTATATAATCTCCACATTGACTCTGTACCGTAACACCCTGTATATAGTCTCCACATTGACTCTGTACCGTAACACCCTGTATATAGTCTCCACATTGACTCTGTACCGTAACACCCTGTATATAATCTCCACATTGACTCTGTACCGTAACACCCTGTATATAATCTCCACATTGACTCTGTACCGTAACACCCTGTATATAATCTCCACATTGACTCTGTACCGTAACACCCTGTATATAGTCTCCACATTGACTCTGCCTCGTTATTGTTATTGTGTTACTTTTTATTATTTTTTTTACTTTCGTTTATTTGATAAATATTTTATTAACTCTACCTAACCTGCACTGTTGGTTAAGGGGTTGTAAGTAAGCATTTTCACGGTAAGGTCTACTATTTCACGGTAAGGTCTACTATTTCACGGTAAGGTCTACTATTTCACGGTAAGGTCTACTACTCACGGTAAGGTCTACTATTTCACGGTAAGGTCTACTACTCACGGTAAGGTCTACTACTCACGGTAAGGTCTACTACTCACGGTAAGGTCTACTATTTCACGGTAAGGTTTACTATTTCACGCTAAGGTCTACTATTTCACGGTAAGGTCTACTATTTCACGGTAAGGTCTACTACTCACGGTAAGGTCTACTATTTCACGGTAAGGTCTACTATTTCACGGTAAGGTCTACTATTTCACGCTAAGGTCTACTATTTCACGGTAAGGTCTACTATTTCACGGTAAGGTCTACTACTCACGGTAAGGTCTACTATTTCACGGTAAGGTCTACTATTTCACGGTAAGGTCTACTATTTCACGCTAAGGTCTACTATTTCACGGTAAGGTCTACTATTTCACGGTAAGGTCTACTACTCACGGTAAGGTCTACTATTTCACGGTAAGGTCTACTATTTCACGGTAAGGTCTACTATTTCACGGTAAGGTCTACTACTCACGGTAAGGTCTACTATTTCACGGTAAGGTCTACTACTCACGGTAAGGTTTACTATTTCACGGTAAGGTCTACTATTTCACGGTAAGGTCTACTACTCACGGTAAGGTCTACTTGTTGTATTCGGTGCATGTGACTAATACATTTTGATTTGATTTGAACTGAAGGTGCGTTCAAGACAAAAGTCAACTCCGTAAAAAAAACGTACAACTGGGAAAAATCTCTTTGAACGATCATCCAACTCGGAATTACGAGTCAGAGACTCAGGTATCATCCCACAACTCCAACTTCTTCGACCTGAAGAACATCGAGGTACAAAAAAAAAAAATGCTAGTCCTAAGCCCTTTGTTTTTCAAATTCCCAGTTGTCTTTTTACTAAATAGTACGTGCTAAAAAATACGTTGTACGATTACTGCACAGTATGCAATTAAATAATGTAGTAGGCAAGCCAGACAAGACCACAGTCACTGTACCAGTTATAACACTCAGAATACATGTCACTGTACCAGTTATAACACTCAGAATACATGTCACTGTACCAGTTATAACACTCAGAATACATGTCACTGTACCAGTTATAACACTCAGAATACATGTCACTGTACCAGTTATAACACTCAGAATACAGGTCACTGTACCAGTTACAACACTCAGAATACAGGTCACTGTACCAGTTACAACACTTAGAATACATGTCACTGTACCAGTTATAACACTCAGAATACAGGTCACTGTACCAGTTACAACACTTAGAATACATGTCACTGTACCAGTTATAACACTCAGAATACAGGTCACTGTACCAGTTATGACACTCAGAATACAGGTCACTGTACCAGTTACAACACTTAGAATACATGTCACTGTACCAGTTATAACACTCAGAAAACATGTCACTGTACCAGTTATGACACTCAGGCACAACGTGTATTTCGTAGTTATGAAAGCTCACTAACACATACCCCTTTGTCCAATAAAGTATTCTCTCTCTCTCTCTCTCTCTCTCTCTCTCTCTCTCTCTCTCTCTCTCTGTCTCTCTGTCTCTCTCTCATATGCCAGAGGGTAAGTGTTTTCATCCTTAAAATCCCTCTAAAATGCTTCTTATCATGGACACAGAGTTATAACATCATTATATTATGCCAATTGACTGTCCAGTTGTTGTCATGGTGTCTGGGTAGAAGAGAGCCCTGTGCAGTCTGACTGACTTCCCACAGACAGCGAACAGAGACGCAGAGACACTGACGCTAATTGAATTAGGTGACTGCTTTAACACAGTGGCAATGTCCCCTTTCTCTTATTTACCTTCCAACTCTTCTTGTTCTTCCCTCTCTCTTGTTTTCTCACGCACGCACATAACACGCACACACACACGCACACATAACACACATAACACACACACACACATAACACACACACACACATAACACGCACGCACACACACACACACTCACACGCATACACACACATAACACACACACACACATAACACACACACACACACGCACACATAACACACACACACACATAACACACACACACACATAACACGCACACACACACGCACACATAACACGCACGCACACACACACATAACACACACACACACATAACACGCACGCACACACACATAACACACACACACATAACATGCACGCACGCACACACACACACACACACACACACACACACATAACACGCACGTACACACACACACTCACACACACAACCTGTAGCAGCGTTTGAATGAGGTCATCAGTTGTTTATTTACTCGTGGTTGCACAATGTTTACAGTCGACTGCCTCACCTACCTGGAAACCAACGATGGTGGGACACATCCCCTGGACCTGTTATTCAACAACACTTTAGAGGTAACCCAGGGCAACTGAACAGGTCAAATACAGGGGGTGGGGGGGTGACTTTAGAGGTAACCCAGGGCAACTGAACAGGTCAAATACAGGGGGTGGGGGGGTGACTTTAGAGGTAACCCAGGGCAACTGAACAGGTCAAATACAGGAGGGGGGGACTTTAGAGGTA
>NC_050572.1:7889793-7929793 GCF_013265735.2 Oncorhynchus mykiss | reverse complement strand
CGCCGACCGTCCACACACAGCGAGACGGGAGTACGATCCCTCAGACTTCACATATACTACCGCCGACTGTCCACACACAGCGAGACAGCGATTGATCTTACACTCATGCTGAGGTAGGAAGAGTGATCGATTGATCTTACAGTCATGATGAGGTAGGAAGAGTGATCGATTGATCTTACACTCATGATGAGGTAGGAAGAGTGATTGATTGATCTTACAGTCATGCTGAGGTAGGAAGAGTGATCGATTGATCTTACAGTCATGCTGAGGTAGGAAGAGACTGATTGATCAAATCAAATAGGTATTTGTCACATGCGCCAAATACAACAAGAGTAGACTTTAACGTGAAATTCTTACTTACAAGCCCTTAACCAACAGTGCAGTTCAAGAAGAGTTAAGAAAATATTTACCAAGTAGATTTAAGAGAGGGGGGGGGGGGCTCAATGTAAATGTTGGTCCTTAACTTGGTGCTCCAGTACCGTTTGCTGTGTGGTAGCAGAGAAAGCAGTCTATAACTTGGGTGAATGGAGTCTCGTGACACCGCCTGGTATATAAGTCCAAGATGACTGATCTCATACTCATGATGAGGTAATGAAGATACTGGTTGATTGATCTTTTACCCATTTCTGACAAACTAACAGAACAAACGAAACAAAGAAGAACAACAAGATAAATAACGACAGTGACTTTCTATGAACTTAGTGTGTGTGTGAATCAAGGAAAGTAGGGAACTGGGTTACGTTTAGTCTGAGGGGGGTTCTGAGGGACAACACTGCCATCTATGGCCACACTGAGGTACTGCAGTACAGACATACTGGATTACATCATCAAATTGGAGACTGCTGGGTGCTTCAGGCAGCTATCACACAGACAAAGAGAGCAGGAGGGAGAGAGAGAGGGGTGGAGGAAGGGAGAAAGGGGTGGAGGGAGGGAGAGGGAAGGAGGGATGGAGAGAGGTGTGGAGGGAGAGAAGGGTGGATGGAGGGAGAGGGGGAAGGAGGGAGGGAATTCAGGGAAGGAGGGAGGGAGAGAGGTGTGGAGGGAGAGAAGGGTGGATGGAGGGAGAGAAGGGTGGATGGAGGGAGAGAGGGGGAAGGAGGGAGGGAGAGAGGTGTGGAGGGAGAGAAGGGTGGATGGAGGGAGAGAGGGGGAAGGAGGGAGGGAGAGAGGTGTGGAGGGAGAGAAGGGTGGATGGAGGGAGAGAGGGGGAAGGAGGGAGGGAGAGAGGTGTGGAGGGAGAGAAGGGTGGATGGAGGGAGAGAGGGGGAAGGAGGGAGGGAGAGAGGTGTGGAGGGAGAGAAGGGTGGATGGAGGGAGAGAGGGGGAAGGAGGGAGGGAGAGAGGTGTGGAGGGAGAGAAGAGTGGATGGAAGGAGAGAGGGGGAGGGAGGGAGAGGTGTGGAGGGAGAGAAGGGTGGATGGAGGGAGAGAGGGGGAAGGAGGGAGGGAGAGATATAAGAAGAGGTCAGGTGTTAACGCACACACACACACACACACACACACACACACAGTACTTGATGGTGAGAGAAAATTATTCACAAACAAATAAAAAAAGGTAGAAATAATCCCAAATCCATTCATAGACTTTCATAGACTTGATTCATGGAATGGTGGGTTTCATTTCTACAAAGTGAGCGTGTACCATGCACACATATTCACATGCTTACTATATACATCAATGGCACGAGTAATAAGCCCAGACCTTTGTCTGATTGGTATTTGACCCTGCTGGCCATCTATGAAAATTTGAACATCTTGGCCATGTTCTGTTATAATCTCCACCCGGCACAGCCAGAAGAGGACTGGCCACCCCACATAGCCTGGTTCCTCTCTAGGTTTCTTCCTAGGTTCTGGCCTTTCTAGGGAGTTTTTCCTAGCCACCGTGCTTCTACACCTGCATTGCTTGCTGTTTGAGGTTTTAGGCTGGGTTTCTGTACAGCACTTTGAGATATCAGCTGATGTACGAAGGGCTTTATAAATACATTAGATTTGATTTGATGGTCTTGAATGATTGTATAGAACTATGGAAAGTACTCCTGTTGGTCCAGATGATATTGTAAAACCATGACATCATGATATTGTTGCTGCATTGAACAGACTGTAAAACCATGACATCATGATATTGTTGCTGTATTGAACAGACTGTAAAACCATGACATCATGATATTGTTGCTGTATTGATCAGACTGTAAAACCATGACATCATGATATTGTTGCTGTATTGATCAGACTGTAAAACCATGACATCATGATATTGTTGCTGTATTGCATTGAACAGACTGTAAAACCATGACATCATTCAGTTCAGGCTGGCTGCCAAATCAACTCCAGGGGAAAAGAAGAGGACACACACTGTTGGTTGCTTAGGAATGGCTTCTGATGGTCTTCATATCTTTTCCCTTCTGTGAGAGCAGACTGCCCCCTAGTGTCTAAGTTTGTATTTACATCATAAGGTGACGCCATCAGACTGCAGTCTGTCTACTGGCGGCAACTTGATCACCTGATCTGACCAGGAAACACTCTGGGCCCTTCATGGACAGGGGTAACTCTGGGCCCTGCATGGACAAGGGGTAACTCTGGGCCCTGCATGGACAAGAATAACTCTGGGCCCTACATGGACAAGAATAACTCTGGGCCCTACATGGACAAGGGGTAACTCTGGGCCCTGCATGGACAAGAAAAACTCTGGGCCCTGCATGGACAAGAATAACTCTGGGCCCTGCATGGACAGGGGTAACTCTATGCCCTGCATGGACAGGGGTAACTCTGGGCCCTGCATGGACAGGGGTAACTGTGGGCCCTGCATGGACAAGGGGTAACTCTGGGCCCTGCATGGACAAGAATAACTCTGGGTCCTACTTGTATAGGGGTGGCAGGGTAGCCTAGTGGTTAGAGCGTCGGACTAGTAATCGTAAGTTCAAATCCCCGAGCTGACAAGGTACACATCTGTCCCTTAACAGGCAGTTAGCCCACTGAATTTGTTCTTACAAAAAATATAAAATAAGGGGTTAGTTGACGTGTAGGAACATCCACCTGACAAAGTAGTGTAGTAGAATAGACCTCCTCTCCATAACAACAGGGCCCAACCCTGCACTTTAATACCCAATCTGCTGGAGCCTAACAGTCCTCCCCTGTAAAGCAGTGTGTTCTTCTGACTGCATACTGCAGGAGTGTGACGGTTGTTCACTCCAGGCAACCATTTTGATCACCACCAGATGCCTTGGTCAGACAAACAGGACCTTGTATTCTACCTCTATTTCCCTGTCCCCCCTCTCTCCTGCTCTAACTTCTCATGGAGTGTCTACTCGTTCACTACTTCCCACAAGTCTAAACGATTTGGACGGGTTGAGGCGCTAGTGGGAGTTTTATACATGTCCTAGGGCCAGCCCTATTTTTTTTGCAGTTTTAAAGTTAATTTCTTAACATTCTTGACATTTTGTCATGACTTATTGCATGAGAGAGAGAGAGAATAACTAACAAAATCAAAATCATTGGAGCTGGGGGGCTGGGGGCCTGGAGGTCACGGCTCTCGGGTGCCCGGTCGGTAATTTGACCATAATTAGAACAAGTTTAGCTAGCTAGACTAACAAAAAATAGTAAATATGTCAGCTGACATGGGTTTATTGAGTGACTGCCATAACAAGAACACATCTGTTAAACCACAACCACATTTCAGAAATTGTCCCCTTGTGTATTTTAGTATTCCAACTCTTAACAGTAAATTGAGACCCCGACTGAGGTCCTAAAACTAACCGCGGGGCCCTAATGTGGTTGCGTGTGTTGCTTACACCTAGGGCCAGCACTGTCAGTTATCATTTCCTTTCAAATCAGTGAAGTGAACAAGTGCATATTTTGGGAGGAAGGAGAGATTTGGGAAATAGTTCTACCACACTTCTCCCCCAGCTATGCCCCTTCCTTATCTCCGTGACCTTTAACCTCGTCCTCCCCCAGCTAAGCCCCTTCTTTATTTCCGTGACCTTAAACCTGTTCCCTATATAGTACACTACTTTAGACCAGAGCCCTGTTCCCTATATAGTGGCACTACTTTAGACCAGAGCCTGAAAAGATTGTGCATGTACAAAAAACTTACAAAATCTCAAATTATTTTGATAACTAGTCTAAAGAAGGCCAGTTTTATTGCTTCTTTAATCAGGACAACAGTTTTCAGCTGTGCTAACATAATTGCAAAAGGGTTTTCTAATTATTTTGTCTTTATGTAACTAGGCAAGTCAGTTAAAAACAAATTCTTATTTTCAATGACGGCCTAGGAACAGTGGGTTAACTGCCTGTTCAGGGGCAGAACGACAGATTTGTACCTTGTTAGCTCGGGGGGTTTGAACTTACAACCTTCCCGGTTACTAGTCCAACACTCTAACCACTAGGCTACCCTGCCACCCAGATCAATTAGCCTTTTAAAACGTGACATTGGAACACAGGAGTGATGGTTGCTGATAATGGGCCTCTGTACGACTATGTAGATATTCCATAATAAATCTGCCGTTTCCAGCTACAACAGTCATTTACAACATTAACAATGTCTACACTGTATTTCTGATCAATTTGATGTTATTTTAATGGACAAAAAAGTGCTTTTCTTTCAAAAACAAGGACATTTCTAAGTGACCCCAAACTTTTGAACCGTAGTGTACAGTTGAAGTCGGGAGTTTATATACACCTTAGCCAAAGACATTTAAACTCTGTTTTTCACAATTCCTGACATTTAATTATTGCTAAAAATTCCCTGTCTTAGGTCAGTTAGGATCACCTCTTAATTTTAAGAAATTAAAAATGTCAGAATAATAGTAGAGAAAATTATTTATTTCAGCTTTTATTTCTTCCATCACATTCCCAGTGGGTCCGAAGTTTACATACACTCAATTAGTACTTGGTAGCATTGCCTTTAAATTGTTTAACTTGCGTAAAACGTTTTGGGTAGCCTTCCACAAGCTTCCCACAATGAGTTGCGTGAATTTTGGCCCATTCCTCCTGACAGAGCTGGTGTAACTGAGTCAGGTTTGTAGGTCTCCTTGCTCACATGTTTTTTCAGTTCTGCCCACAAATGTTCTATGGGATTGAGGTCAGAGCTTTGTGATGGCCACTCCAATACCTTGACTTTGTTTTCCTTAAGCCATTTTGCCACAACTTTGGAAGTATGCTTGGGGAAATTGTCCATTTGGAAGACCCATTCGCAACCAAGCTTTAACTTTAACTGATGTCTTGAGATGTTGCTTCAATATATCCACATAATTTTCCTACCTCATGATGCCATCTATTTTGTGAAGTGCACCAGTCCCTCCTGCAACAAAGCACCCCCCACAACATGATGCTGCCACCCCTGTGCGTCACGGTTGGGATGGTGTTCTTCGGGCTTGCAAGCATCCCCCTTCTTACTACAAACGTAATGGTCACACCTCCACGCGTCTGCTTCCTGAGCGGTATGACGGCTGCGTGGTCCCATGGTGTTTATACTTGCATACTATTGTTTGTACAGATGAACGTGGTACCTTCAGGCGTTTCGAAATTGCTCCCCAAGGACGAACCAAACTGTGCTCTCGATCGGCTCGCACTGAGCAATATATTTGAAAAAGTTGATCGATTTACTACTGTAAAGTGGGTCCGATTAAAATGAGAGATGGGACGTTTGTTTGCCTATTGGCTACATCACGAGGATGAAACCATCACAGTCAGAAAAAGTGAGGAATTTATTCTGCAACGATAATGTTAATAAATAGGATATAGATATAACTGGTCTAGGAACAGTGGGTTAACTGGTCTAGGAACAGTGGGTTAACTGGTCTAGGAACAGTGGGTTAACTGGTCTAGGAACAGTGGGTTGACTGGTAGCGATTTCTGTATAAAACTATTTTAGAACTCAAAAGATACAAATAAAAATAAGATATTGGCTCTTATCACTAACGGCAAATGATTGCATCTCATTATATTTCCCTGTTTCTCTTGTTATGATTAAATAAGCGTGTGTTATAGTATCCCCCCCACATGCCTGCTTACAATGAAATACCTCAGCCACAAGAATCTGTGCTAAGACCTAGACACATTAAGCACATTCCCACGTCAAGTCCACTTTTTTTCTGAGTTTTATACAGTTAAAAAAAAAAAGGTTTTGGCGTATGGGGTATATTTTGTACATAGCAACATTTATAAAATGAGGCCACAAGACCTCCTTTCTGTCCCAAAACAGGCCAAAAAACGAACTCTGAGCCAGGAAACAACCTTACTTCCCCAATAAGTGTGATGATATCAAGAATCTTCTCATCTGTTCTTCTTAATATAAATATATAAAGTGTTTTTTTTTTTTCCCCCCCCTCAAAGTTGCCAGGATGTCACATGTCCTAGTAACAACCTAAAGCATTACAAAACGTGTCCTACTTATATCAGTACACTATTAACAACCTAAAGCATTACACAACTTAAATTCTATCAAATAGAGTACCACAGTATGCGTCATAATACCCATGAAACCTAGCGGTCAAACAAGGAAATGGTTATAATCATTTTTCCCACCATTCATTTTTCCCATAGGGGACTTTAGAGACACTTCAACATAAAGCGTTTGGGCTTAGCCTGGTGTGGCATTTTGATACCCGTGTAAATCTCTAGGACAAGGTTATTTATTTTATTTATTTAACTAGGCAAGTCAGTTAAGAACAATTTCTTATTTACAATGACTTTGATCAATATAGTCGCCTGTATTTACCCCTCCAAAAAATGAACCGCTAATTAGCTGCTAATGTGGCTTTCATAAAGAACTACAAATCCCACGATGATCTGGACGAGAGACTACCGAATCGAGGTAAAGGGAGGTCATCTCTGGATTAACTATCTAATGTTATCTACATTTAGTAAATGAATAAATTGGCTACATTTTCTTTAACTTGACAATTGTGTTAAATGTCTTGTGCGAGTTTTAAACATTGACACAATAACCCTGTTTAGCAAAGGCGTCTGCTAGAGATGATGTGCAGGGGCTTGCAGGGATTTGTAGTCTTGCGTGATGTCTACTTTGACGTTAATTAGCCTTTTGGAACAGGAGAGTAAAAAAAAGAGAGACTAATATATTGGATTAAAGTCGCCTTGTCCGACAGAGATTTACACGGATCAAAAAATAACTCCGGGGTAAACCGACACAAAACACAGTCATTATTTTAAGTGTTTCTAGAATCCTCTATAGGAAAAATGAACGGTGGAAAAACGATTGGAACCATTTCCTTGTTTGACCGCTAGGGTGTTATGGGTATTATGAGACGTTCACTGTGGGGCTTCTTTAAGCCATCCCATTTGTTATCAACCAAATTCAACATTCATTGTCCTCCGTACAAAACGAACGGTTAAAACACCTGCTGGAGATGACAGATTTAGGGCCAAGCTATCGCTCTGGATTCGGATCTTCCTCTGCCTAAATATAGTGGACAGCAAAGCGGTCGG
Source organism: Oncorhynchus mykiss (assembly GCF_013265735.2). Taxonomy (NCBI): domain Eukaryota; kingdom Metazoa; phylum Chordata; class Actinopteri; order Salmoniformes; family Salmonidae; genus Oncorhynchus; species Oncorhynchus mykiss. The sequence goes on along the minus strand of NC_050572.1, from coordinate 7,922,351 downwards.
GCCACTCAAGAAGTGAAAATAAATGTGTGGTACCTTTATTAAAACACTATAATCCATTTCAATTTTTTAAACATAAATCCAAACAAAAAAATACAACAAAAAACATTCCCAAACACTAAAAAGAACCAATCTCTGTGTTGGGCATCAGTGGATTTCCTACAAACAAGTCTTGATGACATCATGCCTGGGCTTGCGTCCCAAATGCCACCCCCCCCCCCTGGTTAAAAGTAGTGCACTATAAAAGGGAATATAGTGCACTACACTCCATCAAGACATCCTGACGTACCCTGTGTTTTCATGGTTTAGCAAGAAGGTCAAAAACAGCTCCAATGACCTCTTGGTATTCAGTATTTCAACCTGTATTTGTACTGTTGTAGTGCAGGGCAACAGCTTGGCATCAGTATTTCAACCTGTATAACATTCAATACTCTGGGAACAGTTCTGATATATATATATATATATATATATATATATATATATATATTAGAATCCTACGTGTCCTAACTAAAACCCATGGCTCTGGTTTAAGCTCGGCATCGTATCGCTGGACGGTGGGTAGAAACAGCAATTCATGCTCATAAAAATCCAAAACATCTTAATAAAAGCATTAAGTAAAACTCATGTATATATTTATTTATATAAATCACATTTAAAACTTAATAGAAGAGTCCACGATCTATAAAGGAAAACTGCAGAGAAAAAGACTGGTGACACCAAGGTGCAGTTTCCCCTCGATACAGATCTAGGATCAGATTCCCCTAGATACAGATCTAGGATCAGATTCCCCTAGATACAGATCTAGGATCAGTTTCCCCTAGATACAGATCTAGTATCAGTTTCCCCTAGATACAGATCTAGAATCAGATTCCCCTAGATACAGATCTAGAATCAGATTCCCCTAGATACAGATCTAGGATCAGACTCCCCTAGATACAGATCTAGGATCAGATTCCCCTAGATACAGATCTAGGATCAGATTCCCCTAGATACAGATCTAGGATCAGTTTCCCCTAGATACAGATCTAGTATCAGTTTCCCCTAGATACAGATCTAGAATCAGATTCCCCTAGATACAGATCTAGAATCAGACTCCCCTAGATACAGATCTAGGATCAGATTCCCCTAGATACAGATCTAGGATCAGATTCCCCTAGATACAGATCTAGGATCAGATTCCCCTAGATACAGATCTAGGATCAGATTCCCCTAGATACAGATCTAGGATCAGATTCCCCTAGATACAGATCTAGGATCAGATTCCCCTAGATACAGATCTAGGATCAGATTCCCCAAGATACAGATCTAGGATCAGATTCCCCAAGATACAGATCTAGGATCAGATTCCTCTAGATACAGATATAGGATCAGATTCCACCTTCCCCAAGCCTAAGCAAAACTGACCCAAGATCAGCGTCCCGGGTCAACGCCACCGTAGTCCTGGGGGAGAGCAAGAGTAGTTACTGAAATTCAGTACGGTAATTGAGGATGAAATCGATGGCTGTATTTCCTACTGAATGGTAGCCTGTTCCCAGATGTTTGTGCCATTATGACAAGGAGTTGACGTGATAACGCAACACAGAGTTGGCACCAGGCTAGCCTGACGGCAAGCAGGCGGGCTAGGAAACCAGGCAGTACCACAACTCAAAATCACATAGACATGAAACTCCTACAGGACAACTGTACAAAAAGACGACTTCAAACCGAGACCACTTCATATGAACATGTGCTATACAGGTATTTTTATTTATTTCACCTTTATTTAACCAGGTAGGCTAGTTGAGAACACCTTTATTTAACCAGGTAGGCTAGTTGAGAACACCTTTATTTAACCGGGTAGGCTAGTTGAGAACACCTTTATTTAACCAGGTAGACTAGTTGAGAACACCTTTATTTAACCGGGTAGGCTAGTTGAGAACACCTTTATTTAACCAGGTAGGCTAGTTGAGAACACCTTTATTTAACCGGGTAGGCTAGTTGAGAACACCTTTATTTAACCGGGTAGACTAGTTGAGAACACCTTTATTTAACCGGGTAGGCTAGTTGAGAACACCTTTATTTAACCGGGTAGGCTAGTTGAGAACACCTTTATTTAACCGGGTAGGCTAGTTGAGAACACCTTTATTTAACCGGGTAGGCTAGTTGAGAACACCTTTATTTAACCGGGTAGGCTAGTTGAGAACACCTTTATTTAACCGGGTAGGCTAGTTGAGAAGACCTTTATTTAACCGGGTAGGCTAGTTGAGAAGACCTTTATTTAACCGGGTAGGCTAGTTGAGAACACCTTTATTTAACCGGGTAGGTTAGTTGAGAACACCTTTATTTAACCGGGTAGGCTAGTTGAGAACACCTTTATTTAACCAGGTAGGCTAGTTGAGAACACCTTTATTTAACCGGGTAGGCTAGTTGAGAACACCTTTATTTAACCGGGTAGGCCAGTTGAGAACACCTTTATTTAACCGGGTAGGCTAGTTGAGAACACCTTTATTTAACCGGGTAGGCTAGTTGAGAAAACCTTTATTTAACCGGGTAGGCCAGTTGAGAACACCTTTATTTAACCAGGTAGGCTAGTTGAGAACACCTTTATTTAACCGGGTAGGCTAGTTGAGAACACCTTTATTTAACCGGGTAGGCCAGTTGAGAACACCTTTATTTAACCGGGTAGGCTAGTTGAGAACACCTTTATTTAACCAGGTAGGCCAGTTGAGAACAAGTTCTCATTTACAACTGCGACCTGGACCAAGATAAAGCAAAGCAGTGTGACACAGACAACAACACCTGGGAGAAATATCAAGACTAGCCTGGTCCCAGATCTGTTTGTGCTGTAACGTCAACTCATTGTCATTTACAAACAATGTAGAAACAGACTGGTAAAACCAAACTATCACCAGAATACCGTAAAAAAACAAAAACACGAACAGCTTCTAGTACAGTACCTTAGAAATGACTTAACACGTAAACAAAATACACATTACTGTAAGACGACAATACAGTATATCGTTCCGTTCAGGACATGTCTGTTCTCCAACACACTTTCATATCAGTCAATTGGCTCAAAAAAGGACTTCTTGGTAAGTTCTGTCATCAACCCATAGAGCTCTGGTCCAACATTATACACTAGTAAAAGCAACAGGACACCATCTAGTAAAGCACTTCTCTAAAACCAGGCAGATTCAGCCCACGAAGGAAAGCTGAATGTACCGTATGGTTGGGTAGTTTAAAGGTCACATGTCTATACTAATCGAAGGGCAAATTTGTAAAAATTGCTATCAATTTTTATCAATGGGTTAATGACTGGGTGTAAGTAAAAAAAAAAAAAAACTACCTTATTAGAATATCTAGCACAAAAACAAATTCATTATAATCCATTTGTACATTTTAATTAAGTAATAAAAATTGTATTTCAAGTAGAAAGTAATTTGGGAGCCCTGAGAATTGACTATGAGTTGGTTAATATGTCAGTTATTCAATAAGTAGCATGGCAGCTAGCATGGCAGCTAGCATGGCAGCTAGCATGGCAGCTAGCATGGCAGCTAGCATGGCAGCTAGCATGGCTAAAACAAAATGGGGGCTTGTCTACGTGACTCTTGCATGGTGGTGTGTGTGTGTGTGTGTGTGTGTGTGTGGAGGCACATTGCTCATCCCTGGATATTAAAGAAGTTCATCGACAGCAGGAGAAGGACATGTAGTGGATGTTCCACACGGCAACGGGAGCAATATTCACTTCCTCCTCTAAACAACAAACACAACATACACCAATATATCAGGAGAAGGCCCATCTTTCAGTACATTCTCTGGTTATCTGAACACTACCAGTCAGTCTCTTCTAGTATTGTGTCAGAAGGCTCCATGTGGAAGACCAGGTACCTTTTATTGATGCCCAGGCAGAGATCACCCTCTTGGGACGTAGATACCGAGTCTGCTCTACTCTGGTGAGCGGAGAACCAGGACCAATCATCGGGTCACATTATAAAACACAAGTTCACAGATGACAGTCACACGACGGTAGATATGGGTAAGAATCTGTGTTCAGGGGTTAACGTCCATAACTCATCTCTGTTAGGGGACAATTTCTGCTTTCAAATGAGAACAGTTCATTTAGATAACAGTCTGCCATGGAGAATGAGCAATTGTTCAGGATGTTGGTTTGCCTGTCAGTGCAAAACCAGAAAGACAGGGTTTGAGAAGGGGTTTTGTCCATTCTTTCAGCCACAGAATTCACCCCTACATTTCAGTCTGAACTGAAACGTACTTCCTTTGATCAGCTCTATACCCTTCTCTCGTCGCCGGACCAGGGGTCAATTACACAGCAGGTCCTCTATGAGCAGTCCAGTCCACAAGGTCGAGTAAACAAAGCCTTGCTCCAAAATGGCTGCTGTGCTGCATTCCACAGAGCCCACTGGGCTCTAAAATCAGTTATTTATAACTGGAAACGACCACATTGGGACCATGAATCTGGCTCCAAAATGGCTGCTGTGCTGCATTCCACAGAGCCCACCGGGCTCTAAATCAGTTCTTTATAACTGGAAACGACCACATTGGGACCATGAATCTGGCTCCAAAATGGCCAAACTAAATTCCCCAAAATGGCCGCTGAGCTTACATTTCACTCAATTACAGAGCAGGTTGTCTAACGGGAGCCGGTCCAGATCGTAGGAGAACAGGTCACTGATGCCTTCGTCTTCGCCCAGGCTAAGCAGGTAGTCATCCCCCACGAGAGACAGGGGGATGAAGGGCTCCTGGTCGACGTCCTGGAGGGGGAGGAGGGAGGTGAGGGAGGAGGGCAGGGGGGAGACAGGAGTGACTGTCACCGCAGAGCATGCTGGGAGGCTGGACAGGGCGTTGGAGAAACCGGTACCGGTGTAGTTATTACCCTCTGGTGAGAGATGGGTAGAGAGCAAGGAAAAGAGGGTGAGAGTTAAGTTTCCAATAACTCACCACAGAATTAAGTCTGGAGGTGGGGCTCACCCATAGAGGTAGATAGAGGACTCTATAGTGCCCAAAACCATGTTTAAGCACGGGCGGCAACATTAACCCTCCTGTTCCGTTCGTTTCATGTTAATTCATTCTGTGTTCCCGGTCCAAAATGGCCGCCACCGTTATAGTTTATTATAAATCCATACTAATACATATATTATCACCTAATGTTGTGTTGGGCTCACCTTGTGACACCTTGAGGAAGGATGTGGAGTTTCCACTGGCATAGGACGAAGATGAAGACGGATGTCCATTTTCGTTCAGCGCAGAGTTGTTTTTCAGTGGGGTGGAAGGGGCGTGATCATCTGAGCACAGGAAGACTTCTATTGGACCCTGGGTGCTGCTCAAGTGGACCTGGAGACTCTGATAGGGCAATCAAAAAAAATGTATCAACCAAACTTACAAGCAATCCTACACCAAAAGTATGTGGACATCTGCTCGTCGATCATCTCATTCTAAAATAATGGGCATTAATATGGAGTTGAGCCCCGCTTTTGCTGCTATAACAGCCTCCAGTCTTCTGGGAAGGCTTTCCACTAGATGTTGGAACATTATTGCTATAACAGCCTCCACTCTTCTGGGAAGGCTTTCTACTAGATGTTTGAACATTGCTGCTATAACAGCCTCCAGTCTTCTGGGAAGGCTTTCCACTAGATGTTGGAACATTGCTGCTATAACAGCCTCCAGTCTTCTGGGAAGGCTTTCCACTAGATGTTGGAACATTATTGCTATAACAGCCTCCAGTCTTCTGGGAAGGCTTTCCACTAGATGTTGGAACATTATTGCTATAACAGCCTCCAGTCTTCTGGGAAGGCTTTCCACTAGATGTTGGAACATTGCTGCTATAACAGCCTCCAGTCTTCTGGGAAGGCTTATCACTAGATGTTGGAACATTTCTGAGGGGACTTGTTTCCATTCAGGCACAAGAGCATAAGTGAGATCGGGCGCTGAGGTTGGGCAATTAGGCCTGGCTAGCAGTCGCTGTTCCAGTTCATCCCAAAGGTGTTCGATTGGGTTCAGGTCAGGGCTCTGTGCAGACCACTCAAGTTCTTCCACACCGATGTCGAACGAATCATTTCTGTACGGTGCTTCGTGTACGGGAACATTGTCATGCTGAAACAGAAGCAGAAAGGGGCCTTCCTCAAACTGTTGCCACCAAGTTGGGAAGCACAGAATCATCTAGAATGTCATTGTATGCTGTAGCGTTAAGATTTCCCTTCACTGGAACAAAAGGGGCCAGACCGAACCATGAAAACAAGCCCCAGACCATTATTTCTCCACCAAACTTTACAGTTGTCACAACGCTGTCGGGTAGGTAGCGTTCTGCTGGCATCCACCAAACCCATCTTAGGATTGTGGGCGTTTGCATGGCCATGAAAACCCATTTCATGACGCTCCAGAAGAACAGTTAATAGTGTTGACGTTGCTTCCAGAGGCAGTTTGGAATTCGATAGTCGTGAGAGTCGTGAGAGTGTTGCATTTCTTATGCACTTCAGCACTCGGCGGTCCCGTTCTGCGAGTTTGTGTGGTCTACCACTTCACTGCTGAGCCGTTGTTGCTCCTAGACGTTTCCACTTTCCACAATAACAGCACGTACAGTTGACCGGGGGGGCAGCTCTAGCAGGGCGGACATTTGACGAACTGACTTGTTGGAAAGGCGCTACGACGGTGTCACGCTGAAAGTCACTGAGCTCTTCGAATACGGTGCCAGCCAACCTACTGCTAATGTTTGTCTATGGAGATGGCATGGCTGTGCGGTTGATGTTATACACCTGTCAGCAACGGGTGTGGATAAAATAGCAGAAATCACTCATTTGAAGGGGTGTCCACAAACGTGTGTTATTGCATAGTGTATCAGTCTAATCAGTGACGCGACACGAGAGGAAGTGTTACCAGGATCCCTGTTTGGTCTCTGTTTAGGGTGTGTGTGTGTGTGTACCTCTGCAGGGTCTGGCACCTCCAGCCTGGTTTCAGCAGGGGCTTTGACCATGATGACCGTCTGGTCATTCAGACTAGGAATCCTTTTCACATCATCATACGATATGTAGGCAAACGTACCCAGTGGTTAAGGAGAAAGTAGTTCACACACACAGGACAAGAACACACTTCTATGCACACACACACACACACACACAGTCAGATACAGATTCTCACACACAGTCAGATACAGATTCTCACACACACACAGCATGTCACTCTCAAGCAATCAGATACACAGTAAGATACAGATTCACACACACACACACAGGACAAGAACACACTTCTACGCACACACAGCATACACACAGTCAGATACAGATTCTTACAAACAGTCAGATACAGATTCTCACACACACACAGCATGTCACTCACAAGCAATCAGATACACACACACAGTCAGATACAGATTCAGATTCACACACACACACACACACACACGTGTGTGTGCTGAGAAAAAAAGAAGCTGTAAACGCAAACCAATTCACACACTGGACAACAGACACACAATTAGATCTGAGTCACACAGCAGGGTTGTAAAGGAAGGCTATCTCCTTGTGGGTGTGTCTTCAGTCATCTGTTGGACGATGAGTGTGCAGGTGTGTATGAGTTCGTCCAGTCTCCTCTCCTCCTGGGTCAACTCCAGCAGTTGTTTACCCACAGAGCCAGGGGTCTGGACACTGGCCACTCCTTCTGGAGACAGGCTACAGCCCCTACACACACGAGGAGAGCACATGTTAACACACACAGGAGGAGGAGAGCACATGTTAACACACAGGAGGAGAGGACATGTTAACAGGTTCAGAGTTAAAGGGGGGGGGGGGGGGGGGGGGGGGGGGGGGGGGGGGGGGGGGAAATGCAGGTTCAGAGTTAAAGGGGGGATAATGCAGGTTCAGAGTTAAAGGGAGGGATAATGCAGGTTCAGAGTTAAAGGGGGGGGATAATGCAGGTCCAGAGTTAAAGGGGAGGGATAATGCAGGTTCAGAGTTAAAGGGAGGGATAATGCAGGTTCAGAGTTAAAGGGAGGGATAATGCAGGTTCAGAGTTAAAGGGAGGGATAATGCAGGTTCAGAGTTAAAGGGGGGATAATGCAGGTCCAGAGTTAAAGGGGGGAGGGATAATGCAGGTTGAGTTAAAGGGAGGGATAATGCAGGTTGAGTTAAAGGGAGGGATAATGCAGATTCAGAGTTAAAGGGAGGGATAATGCAGGTTCAGAGTTAAAGGGAGGGATAATGCAGGTTCAGAGTTAAAGGGAGGGATAATGCAGGTTCAGAGTTAAAGGGAGGGATAATGCATGGGTTTCTTCTCAGCGGTCTTGTATTATTCACGACCGTAATCTAGCCTGGGCTAAAGCAAGGAAATCATGTTCTGATGCTGATTGGCTTATTTTTAGGCAGTTATTATGAAACAAGTGTTCTTCTCTTCTCAGGAAGACCACGTCTGAATATTTTATGTCTGTTACCACTGATGACCCTGAATGACCCTAGAAAGTTCTGGATGTCTGGTACCAGTCATGTTAATGAATCACCGTCATGTGTTTTGAAGGACTATGTTGCTGTATATACGACAAAACTGAAATGCTGAATTGTTTCAATGAGCACTTTGTTATCATCTGGTAGGCTGTTTGATTCAGTGTCCTCTGTCTCTGTCCAACCCTGTGTGGATGAACCAGTGTCCTATGTCTCTGTCCAACCCTGTGTGGTTGAATCAGTGTCCTCTGTCTCTGTACGACCCTGTGTGGATGAACCAGTGTCCCCTGTCTCTGTACAACCCTGTGTAGATGAACCAGTGTCCTCTGTCCAACCCTGTGTAGATGAACCAGTGTCCTCTGTCCAACCCTGTGTAGATGAACCAGTGTCCTCTGTCCAACCCTGTGTGGATGAACCAGTGTCCTCTGTCTCTATCCAACCCTGTGTGGATGAACCAGTGTCCCCTGTCTCTGTACAACCCTGTGTAGATGAACCAGTGTCCTCTGTCCAACCCTGTGTGGATGAACCAGTGTCCTCTGTCTCTATCCAACCCTGTGTGGATGAACCAGTGTCCTCTGTCTCTATCCAACCCTGTGTGGATGAACCAGTGTCCTCTGTACGACCCTGTGTGGATGAACCAGTGTCCTCTGTCTCTGTACGACCCTGTGTGGATGAACCAGTGAGAGCTGGTCAAACTTTTAGCTTTTTGCCATTCTCAGTGCAGGAGGTACATGAAGCCCTGACATCCTTAGATCAGAGAAAGCCTGCAGGTCCTGATCTTTTGGATCCCTGCTTTTTAAATCTGGCAGCTGATTTCATAGCTGAATCACTTACATCTCTGTTCAATCTAACCCTGGAATGTAATGAAATTCCAAAGATTTGGAAATCAGCATTTGTCCTACCACTTTTAAAAAGGGGGAGATCCAACTCTTTTAAATAGTTATAGGCCAATCTATAATACTTGACGCCCTTGTGAGTGAACAGCTGAAATAATTATTATATACTCTATTATATACTCTATTTTATCAATGTACCAATCGGGCTTCAGGAAGAAGCATAGCACAATTACAGCAGCCATGAAGGTTTTAAATGATATCACTGAAGCCCTTGACAAAAAACAGCACTGTGTGTCACTTTTTATTGATCTCTCTAAGGCTTTTGATACAGTTGATCATGCTATACTGAGGCAGAGATTGTCGAGCGTAGGTCTTTCAGAGCATGCAGTTGCATGGTTTGCTAACTATCTGTCTGATAGAACTCAGTGCACTCAATTTGATTGGCTGTCTGTAGTGGTGTGCCCCAGGGCTCTATACTTGGTCCCCTCTAATTCTCTATTTATATAAATAATTTAGACAAAAATGTGCAAAATGCACAACGTCACTTTTATGCTGACGATACTGTTATTTATTATTGTGCCTCGTCTCTTACAAAAGCTTTCCAGAATTTGCAAACTGCTTTTTATACTGTTCAACATACCTTTTGTCAATTGAAGCTTATCCTCAATACTGACTAAACTAAACTAATGGTGTTTTCTAATGCAAGAAATAGACCTCTGAACCTTTCACCTATTACTACCTGTCAGGGCAAGGAGATTGAGGTTGTAACCTCATGTAAATATCTTGGAATTTTAATTGATGACGGCCTCTCTCTTAAATTGCATATTCAACAACTTACAAAAAAATTGAAGCTGAAATTGGGATTTTATTTTAGGAATAAGGCCCGTTTTTCTTTTGAAGCCAGAAGGAGGCTAGTATCAGCTACATTTATGCCTTTACTAGACTATGGGGATATTTTATATATGAATGCTTCCGCTCAGTGTTTGAGATCCATTGACACTCTTTACAGTGGCACTTTGAGATTTATTTTAAACTGCAAAACCCTTACGCACCACTGCACTTTGTATACCAGAGTTGGCTGGCCTTCTCTAGTCACTCGTTGGCTCAGTCACTGGTATACTTTTATTTACAAAGCCATTTTGGGTTTACTACCTTTTTATTTGGGCATTTTTATTGTTCAGAAATGTGGTGGGTCGTCTCTTCGTTCACTGGACTTTATCCTGCTAACTGTTCCAAATGTCCCAACTGAATTTGGTGAAAGGGCTTTTATGTCCTCTGTGCCATCGTCTTGGAACGCCTTACAAAATACTTTTAAACTGGAAGAACTTGTCCTGATTTGGTGTTTTTAAAATCACTGATGAAAGATCTTGAGGCTGATTCCCTGACCTGTCAATGTTTTTAATTTGCTTTTTTATACTCTTGTGAATTCTATGGTTTTTACTAGATTACTTGTAGTTTTTCATGTTGTCTGTCTGTAATTTGTTTGTAATGACTTGGTGCTGCCTATCTTGACCAGGACGTGCTTGAAAAAGAGATTTCAAATCTCAATGAGCCCTTCCTGGTTAAATAAATAAAATAAAAACACACACACACACACGGAGATAAGAGCACATGTTAACAAACACACACACGAGGAGAGAAGAGCTCATGTTAACACACACACACGAGAAGAGAAGAGCTCATGTTAACACACACACACAAACAAGGAGAGAAGAGCACATGTTAACACACACACAACACACACACTCAAATGGGAAAGAACACACATGTTTTATTCCACACACGGTCTACCCGTGGCACAGACAGGAGCTGGAGAGAGAGAGAGGAGATGTCTACCCGTGGCACTATCGTGCGACCCCAATCTAAGTGGGATATTGTCCGTTACGGGTTCCACCAACTTTGGTGCTTTTTTAGCCAGGAAGTGCAATTCAGGTTGGCTCTGCACAGCCATGTACCAAGGTCATCCACAGACCCCCCCCCCACTCACAGCCGTGTATCAAGCCCCCCCCCCTCTACTCCCACGACATGTATCAAGTCCCCCCCACTCACAGCCACTGGATGTTGTTCTTGGAGGACTTCTTGATGAGATGCACCCCCTCCAGGACGTTGGTGATGTCATAGAGGCGTCTCTTCTGCACCTTGAGGGACTCCGCGGCCCGGTTCAGGTCCACCACCCCGTCACTGGACTGGGCCAGCAGCTGGACAAACTTCTGGGTCAGGAGGCATAGAGATGTGTCATACCTGGTCTTCTCTAATGGGGAGGGAGGAGCTGGAGAGAGAGAGAGGCGATGGGTTAGTTACCACAGACAGGAGCTGGAGAGAGAGAGAGGAGATGGGTTAGTTACCACAGACAGGAGCTGGAGAGAGAGGAGATGGGTTAGTTACCACAGACAGGAGCTGGAGAGAGAGAGAGAGGAGATGGGTTAGTTACCACAGACAGGAGGGAGTGAGAGGAGATGGGTTAGTTACCACAGACAGGAGGGAGAGAGAGGCGATGGGTTAGTTACCACAGACAGGAGCTGGAGAGAGAGAGAGGAGATGGGTTAGTTACCACAGACAGGAGGGAGTGAGAGGAGATGGGTTAGTTACCACAGACAGGAGGGAGTGAGAGGAGATGGGTTAGTTACCACAGACAGGAGCTGGAGGGAGAGAGAGGAGATGGGTTAGTTACCACAGACAAAAGGGAGAGAGGAGATGGGTTAGTTACCACAGACAGGAGGGAGTGAGAGGAGATGGGTTAGTTACCACAAACAGGAGGGAGAGAGAGGAGATGGGTTAGTTACCACAGACAGGAGGGAGTGAGAGGAGATGGGTTAGTTACCACAGACAGGAGGGAGAGAGAGGCGATGGGTTAGTTACCACAGACAGGAGCTGGAGAGAGAGAGAGGAGATGGGTTAGTTACCACAGACAGGAGGGAGTGAGAGGAGATGGGTTAGTTACCACAGACAGGAGGGAGTGAGAGGAGATGGGTTAGTTACCACAGACAGGAGCTGGAGGGAGAGAGAGGAGATGGGTTAGTTACCACAGACAGGAGGGAGAGAGAGGAGATGGGTTAGTTACCACAGACAGGAGGGAGTGAGAGGAGATGGGTTAGTTACCACAAACAGGAGGGAGAGAGAGGAGATGGGTTAGTTACCACAGGCAGGAGCTGGAGGGAGAGAGAGGAGATGGGTTAGTTACCACAGACAGGAGGGAGAGAGAGGAGATGGGTTAGTTACCACAAACAGGAGGGAGAGAGAGGAGATGGGTTAGTTACCACAGACAGGAGCTGGAGAGAGAGGAGATGGGTTAGTTACCACAGACAGGAGCTGGAGGGAGAGAGAGGAGATGGGCTAGTTACCACAGACAGGAACACACAGTCAGCCCAGGAACACACAGTCAGCCCAGGGAAGGAAAACACAGTCAGCCCAGGGAAGGAACACACAGTCAGCCCAGGGAAGGAACACACAGTCAGCCCAGGGAAGGAACACACAGTCAGCCCAGGGAAGGAACACAGTCAGCCCATGGAAGGAACAAACAGTCAGCCCAGGGAAGGAACAAACAGTCAGCCCAGGGAAGGAACACACAGTCAGCCCAGAGAAGGAACACAGTCAGCCCAGGGAAGGAACAAACAGTCAGCCCAGGGAAGGAACACACAGTCAGCCCAGGGAAGGAACACAGTCAGCCCGGGGAAGGAACACACAGTCAGCCCAGGGAAGGAACAAACAGTCAGTCCAGGAACACAGTCAGTCCAGGGAAGGAACAAACAGTCAGTCCAGGAACACAGTCAGCCCAGGGAAGGAACAAACAGTCAGTCCAGGAACACAGTCAGTCCAGGGAAGGAACACACAGTCAGCCCAGGGAAGGAACAAACAGTCAGCCCAGGGAAGGAACAAACAGTCAGTCCAGGAACACAGTCAGTCCAGGGAAGGAACACACAGTCAGCCCAGGGAAGGAACACACAGTCAGCCCAGGGAAGGAACACACAGTCAGCCCAGGAACACAGTCAGCCCAGGGAAGGAACAAACAGTCAGTCCAGGGAAGGAACACACAGTCAGCCCAGGGAAGGAACAAACAGTCAGCCCAGGAACACAGTCAGCCCAGGGAAGGAACAAACAGTCAGTCCAGGAACACAGTCAGTCCAGGAAAGGAACACACAGTCAGCCCAGGGAAGGAACAAACAGTCAGCCCAGGAACAAAGTCAGCTCAGGGAAGGAACAAACAGTCATCCAGGAACACAGTCAGCCCAGGGAAGGAACACACAGTCAGCCCAGGGAAGGAATACACAGTCAGCCCAGGGAAGGAACACACAGTCAGCCCAGGAACACACAGTCAGCCCAGGAACACACAGTCAGCCCAGGAACACACAGTCAGCCCAGGAACACACAGTCAGCCCAGGAACACACAGTCAGCCCAGGAACACACAGTCAGCCCAGGACACCCAGGAACAGTCAGCCCAGGGAAGGAACAACAATGTTCCCAAGGCATGGGTGGGACCGAATTTCTCAACAAACATTGGTGCTCCTGCCTGCGGCATTGTCATCAAGCCTGTCTCTTCTTCCTCGTCTCCTTTCCTTCAACCTAGAGTTAGTGAAGTGTTTCAATAGTGTGAGGTTCTAAATTAACCTTAGAAAATGTCATGGACGATCAGTGAAGCTCATACCAAAGTTTATTCACCCATTGGGTCATTCAGCTGCACAGACAAAAGGACATATTCACACAAGAAGTGGCACTTAAAAGCCTTTCTCCTATTCTGAGCCCCTCCTGAACAGCCAATACACCTCTGTTGCTGTCCAGAAGATTAGTGACACATGTTCTTCCTCACTTCATTTAACCTGACCTCGTCCACCAACTCACGGCTGTCATGTTGACTCGTACCAGGACTGTGTCTCTTCTCCTCCCATACAGGATCCCCGATGTGTGACGATAACATCTCCTGGTAGAATGTCTCCTGAACTAAATCCACAGTAAAGTCTAGCCTCATATATATTCCCAGACGGACTAACGCTGCACTATCAGTTAAACGAACCATTCACGTAAGCTCACGAGACCACTGTTAAAAGTCTCCCCGGATAAGCAATGTGGAGTCGCTCTGGAAAACATCTTCCGCTTGATGACTAAAAAAATGTAACGTCACTTTAGTACAAGATTTTGGTATTTCATTAGGATCCTCAGTAGCTGTTGCAAAAAGCAGCCATTATTCTTCCTGGGGTCCACACAAAACATAATACAGAACATTCATGTACGAGAACTACATGTTGTTGTTTTCAACACACACACACACGTAGCCAACGTCAATGTTTACACAACAACTACCCAGTTCAAATAGAGGAGAGGCGTTGTGTCGTGAGCTGTTTACTTCAGAGAATTAGCTTTTTATTTGAGCAATTATGAGATGGAAGGGAGTTCCGTGTAATCACGGCTCTATATAATACTGTACGCTTTCTGGAATTTGGGGGACTGTGAAAGTGGGGGACCTGGTGGCATGTCTGGTGGGGTAGGTAAGTGTGTGTGTGTGTGTCAACTACCCCCCCCCCCCCCCCCCCCCCCCCCCCCCCCCAGTCACTTACTCTGGGTTCTTCTGAGGGAGTGTGTGGTGGCTCTCTTAGCTCTGGGCTCACTGATTGGCTCAGTGGTGTACTGGTCCCTCTCCTCCAGCTCCAACCGACGCTTCGCCTGAGACAGAAGAGTTATACAGAGGTTGAACATCTGGAAACCTTCAGATGGAAAACAACCCTCAAGGGTCACAGCGTACATACCCTAGTGGTTAGAGTGTAGGGACAGCAGGTACCCTAGTGGTTAGAGTGTAAGGATGGCAGGTACCCTAGTGGTTAGAGTGTAGGGACAGCAGGTACCCTAGTGGTTAGAGTGTAAGGATGGCAGGTACCCTAGTGGTTAGAGTGTAGGGACAGCAGGTACCCTAGTGGTTAGAGTGTAGGGATGGCAGGTACCCTAGTGGTTAGAGTGTAGGGACAGCAGGTACCCTAGTGGTTAGAGTGTAGGGATGGCAGGTACCCTAGTGGTTAGAGTGTAGGGACAGCAGGTACCCTAGTGGTTAGAGTGTAGGGATGGCAGGTACCCTAGTGGTTAGAGTGTAGGGACAGCAGGTACCCTAGTGGTTAGAGTGTAGGGATGGCAGGTACTCTAGTGGTTAGAGTGTAGGGACGGCAGGTACCCTAGTGGTTAGAGTGTAAGGATGGCAGGTACCCTAGTGGTTAGAGTGTAGGGACAGCAGGTACCCTAGTGGTTAGAGTGTAAGGATGGCAGGTACCCTAGTGGTTAGAGTGTAGGGACGGCAGGTACCCTAGTGGTTAGAGTGTAGGGATGGCAGGTACCCTAGTGGTTAGAGTGTAGGGATGGCAGGTACTCTAGTGGTTAGAGTGTAGGGATGGCAGGTACCCTAGTGGTTAGAGTGTAGGGATGGCAGGTACCCTAGTGGTTAGAGTGTAGGGATGGCAGGTACCCTAGTGGTTAGAGTGTAGGGACAGCAGGTACCCTAGTGGTTAGAGTGTAGGGATGGCAGGTACCCTAGTGGTTAGAGTGTAGGGATGGCAGGTACCCTAGTGGTTAGAGTGTAGGGACAGCAGGTACCCTAGTGGTTAGAGTGTAGGGACAGCAGGTACCCTAGTGGTTAGAGTGTAGGGACAGCAGGTACCCTAGTGGTTAGAGTGTAGGGATGGCAGGTACCCTAGTGGTTAGAGTGTAGGGACGGCAGGTACCCTAGTGGTTAGAGTGTAGGGACGGCAGGTACCCTAGTGGTTAGAGTGTAGGGACGGCAGGTACTCTAGTGGTTAGAGTGTAGGGTCGGCAGGTAGCCTAGTGGTTAGAGTGTAGGGACGGCAGGTACCCTAGTGGTTAGAGTGTAGGGACGGCAGGTACCCTAGTGGTTAGAGTGTAGGGACGGCAGGTACCCTAGTGGTTAGAGTGTAGGGGCGGCAGGTACCCTAGTGGTTAGAGTGTAGGAACGGCAGGTACCCTAGTGGTTAGAGTGTAGGGGCGGCAGGTACCCTAGTGGTTAGAGTGTAGGGACGGCAGGTACCCTAGTGGTTAGAGTGTAGGGACGGCAGGTACCCTAGTGGTTAGAGTGTAGGGACGGCAGGTACTCTAGTGGTTAAAGTGTAGGGACGGCAGGTACTCTAGTGGTTAGAGTGTAGGGACGGCAGGTACTCTAGTGGTTAAAGTGTAGGGACGGCAGGTACTCTAGTGGTTAGAGTGTAGGGACGGCAGGTACCCTAGTGGTTAGAGTGTAGGGATGGCATATACCCTAGTGGTTAGAGTGTAGGGGCGGCAGGTACTCTAGTGGTTAGAGTGTAGGGATGGCAGGTACTCTAGTGGTTAGTGTAGGGACGGCAGGTACCCTAGTGGTTAGAGTGTAGGGATGGCAGGTAGAGTGTAGGGATGGCAGGTACCCTAGTGGTTAGAGTGTAGGGACGGCAGGTACCCTAGGGGTTAGAGTGTAGGGACGGCAGGTAGCCTAGTGGTTAGAGTGTAGGGCCAGTAACCGAAAGGTTGCTAGATTCAATCCCCAAGCTGACAAGGTACAAATCTGTCGTTCTGCCCCTGAACAGGCAGTTAACCCACTGTTCCTAGACCGTCATTGTAAATAAGAATTTGTTCTTAACTGACTTGCCTAGTTAAATAAAGGTTAAATAAATAAGGTTGATCTAGGCAGCGAGCTCTAAATAGTCCACATATTTATAGGTGATCATTTTTTTTTCATTTAATTTTTTATCCTGTGGTCATGACTCTCAGAGTTGCAGGATAGTGATACAATGTTTATATATTTTGGCTTGACAGCTAGCTAGCTGTTTAGATTAAAATAATTCCGTTTTTTATTCAATCTGTTTGGAACTATTACATCAAGGACTGCATACCGTGTCCAGAGGAAGTTCAGGGCTTTTCAGCAGCCGTGCCATCACCCAGGTGGGTGCTACATTCCTGGCAATGGAGGACCAGAACCAGAGAAGTAGCCCAACGGACTGACTGACCATTCAGAGAAGCAGGTGAGGTAGGCTGTGAAAGAGGGGCTGTGAAAGAGGGACTGTCCCCCCCCCCCCCCCTCCCCCCAAACTGCCTTTGTTTTCTCCCTGGCAGTCCCATCGATGCCCTCTCCACTAAACCCCCACTGCCTTTCCAGCCCAAACTGCCTCAACTTCATCCAAGATGACAGACTCCACTATTCTCCACTATTTAAATGTTAAGTTAGCTGGCTATATTTTATGTGCTTTGAGATTCTTTGAAATGTGCTATAAAATATCTATTTATTATTATTTGTGTAAGCCAAGTACACCTAATAGTACTACTGCGTAACCTAGTACTACGGCGTAACCTAATACTACTGCATGACCTAGTACTACTGCGTGACCTAGTACTACTGCGTGACCTAGTACTACTGCGTAACCTAGTACTGCTGCGTGACCTAGTACTGCTGCGTAACCTAGTACTGCTGCGTGACCTAGTACTACTGCGTGACCTAGTACTACTGCGTGAACTAGTACTACTGCGTGACCTAGTACTACTGCGTGACCTAGTACTACTGCGTGACCTAGTACTGCTGCGTGACCTAGTACTGCTGCGTGACCTAGTACTACTGCGTGACCTAGTACTGCTGCGTGACCTAGTACTGCTGCGTGACCTAGTACTGCTGCGTGACCTAGTACTGCTGATTGACCTAGTACTGCTGCGTGACCTAGTACTGCTGCGTGACCTAGTACTACTGCGTGACCTAGTACTGCTGCGTGAACTAGTACTGCTGCGTGAACTAGTACTGCTGCGTAACCTAGTACTACTGATTGACCTAGTACTGCTGCATGACCTAGTACTGCTGCGTGACCTAGTACTACTGCGTGACCTAGTACTACTGCGTGACCTAGTACTACTGATTGACCTAGTACTACTGCGTGACCTAGTACTGCTGCGTGACCTAGTACTACTGCGTGACCTAGTACTGCTGCGTGACCTAGTACTACTGCGTGACCTAGTACTGCTGCGTGACCTAGTACTACTGCGTGACCTAGTACTACTGATTGACCTAGTACTACTGCGTGAACTAGTACTACTGCGTGACCTAGTACTGCTGCGTGACCTAGTACTACTGCGTGACCTAGTACTGCTGCGTGACCTAGTACTACTGCGTGACCTAGTACTACTGATTGACCTAGTACTGCTGCGTGACCTAGTACTGCTGCGTGACCTAGTACTGCTGCGTGACCTAGTACTACTGCGTGACCTAGTACTGCTGCGTGACCTAGTACTACTGCGTGACCTAGTACTACTGATTGACCTAGTACTACTGTGTGACCTAGTACTACTGCGTGACCTAGTACTACTGCGTGACCTAGTACTGCTGCGTGACCTAGTACTGCTGCGTGACCTAGTACTACTGATTGACCTAGTACTACTGCGTGACCTAGTACTACTGATTGACCTAGTACTACTGCGTGACCTAGGACTACTGATTGACCTAGTACTACTGCGTGACCTAGTACTGCTGCGTGACCTAGTACTACTAATTGACCTAGTACTACTGCGTGACCTAGTACTACTGATTGACCTAGTACTGCTGCGTGACCTAGTACTACTGATTGACCTAGTACTACTGCGTGACCTAGTACTACTGATTGACCTAGTACTACTGCGTGACCTAGTACTACTGATTGACCTAGTACTACTGCGTGACCTAGTACTACTGCGTGACCTAGTACTACTGATTGACCTAGTACTACTGCGTGACCTAGTACTACTGCGTGACCTAGTACTGCTGCGTGACCTAGTACTACTGCGTGACCTAGTACTACTGATTGACCTAGTACTACTACGTGACCTAGTACTACTACGTGACCTAGTACTACTGCGTGACCTAGTACTGCTGCGTGACCTAGTACTGCTGCGTGACCTAGTACTGCTGCGTGACCTAGTACTACTGCGTGACCTAGTACTGCTGTGTGACCTAGTACTGCTGCGTGACCTAGTACTGCTGCGTGACCTAGTACTACTGCGTGACCTAGTACTACTGTGTGACCTAGTACTACTGCGTGACCTAGTACTACTGTGTGACCTAGTACTACTGCGTGACCTAGTACTACTGCGTGACCTAGTACTACTGTGTGACCTAGTACTACTGCGTGACCTAGTACTACTGCGTGACCTAGTACTACTCCGTGACCTAGTACTGCTGCGTGACCTAGTACTACTGCGTAACCTAGTACTACTCCGTGACCTAGTACTACTGTGTTTGTTAAAGTTTACAGTAGTGATGCACCGATATTACATTTTTGTCCGATTACCAATATTTAACATTTTTGCAGCCTTTTAAGCATTCTAGTAGTTAAAACACACAGACACACAGCGGTCTAAAGCACAGCATCTCAATGCAAGAGGCGTCACTACAGACCCCGGTTTGAATCCAGGCTGTATCACATCCGGCCGTGATTGGGAGTCCCATAGGGCGGCGCACAATTGGTCCAGTGTGTCCCGGGTTTGGCCGGGGTAGGCCGTCCTTGTAAATAAGAATTATGTTAACTGACTTGCCTATTTAAATAAAGACCCACCACACCACACTGACTAAACAGTTATTTTGTTGGCCCTTACGTATGTCCCCATTACCACTAAAACATCAAAACCTATTTCTTTCACTTACTTTTACTGTGATGTTTCGTTGTTCATTTGTTCAGTCGTTTCATTCTCAACCAGAATTTCTACGAAACGCCGTTTGTGTCTTGCCTCACAACACATAACCCGGTCCGGTCGAGCCTCACTAGCCAGATGAAGCTAGCTGGCTGCTTATAACATGAGCTTTGGCCAACGGGGTTAAGTAGCTGGCTGCTTATAACATGAGCTTTGGGCAACAGGGTTAAGTAGCTGGCTGCTTATAACATGAGCTTTGGGCAACAGGGTTAAGTAGCTGGCTGCTTATAACATAAGCTTTGGGCAACAGGGTTAAGTAGCTGGCTGCTTATAACATGAGCTTTGGCCAACAGGGTTAAGTAGCTGGCTGCTTATAACATGAGCTTTGGCCAACAGGGTTAAGTAGCTGGCTGCTTATAACATGAGCTTTGGCCAACAGGGTTAAGTAGCTGGCTGCTTATAACATGAGCTTTGGCCAACAGGGTTAAGTAGCTGGCTGCTTATAACATGAGCTTTGGCCAACAGGGTTAAGTAGCTGGCTGCTTATAACATGAGCTTTGGGCAACAGGGCTAAGTAGCTGGCTGCTTATAACATGAGCTTTGGCCAACAGGGTTAAGTAGCTGGCTGCTTATAACATGAGCTTTGGCCAACAGGGTTAAGTAGCTGGCTGCTTATAACATGAGCTTTGGCCAACAGGGTTAAGTAGCTGGCTGCTTATAACATGAGCTTTGGCCAACAGGGTTAAGTAGCTGGCTGCTTATAACATGAGCTTTGGGCAACAGGGTTAAGTAGCTGGCTGCTTATAACATGAGCTTTGGCCAACAGGGTTAAGTAGCTGGCTGCTTATAACATGAGCTTTGGCCAACAGGGTTAAGTAGCTGGCTAGCTATTTATTTTCATAAACTGAAGTTCAATTTCAACAGGCGAACAACAACAAGTAGGAACCTAGCGAATACTTACAAGGATTCCTAAATCATTGCTAAGAATAGTGAAAATGACTGACGTTTCTACACTTCACTCAGAAGTTATGTAATAAAACAAAGGAAGTTGACCAGTTACGTTGAATATTCAAAATCACAAGTGTAAGAACACCTTTAAAAAGTATTTTTTAAAAAAAGGATGAGATGATCAAAACAAGTCCTTTTTCGGCTAACCACAGCAGTCAACTAGCTAGCTGTTTAGCTTGCTAGCAAATTCACTCATTTCTTTGAAAACAATCTGTAAAGCTAGTTAGCTAGCACATGTTCTTGACCAAACTGTCAACAAAATATACCATGTAAGTCTAAAAACAACAACAACAAAAAACACTTAGGGCCAAATAAATCTCATTTGACCTGTTCGGACATAAGTAAAAAAAAATGGCCAGGAATCAGATGAAAAGTGGTTTGAAAGACGATGTTCCCACCACTTGAGAAACTGACCACGTTCACATGTGTACAGTATTCTGGATAGTAGCTCATATCCCACTTAAAGTCTTATTTCAGGATAAGCTGTTTGCATGCATCTTTGGTATCCCTGTATCCATGAATAAACAGAAGATTCCTCGTCTAAGTTCATATGGGTTAAATGGAATATTAACTGAAATATGGACACTGACTGTAGACCTATACCCTCTCACATGTAACAGAATATAAACTGAAATGTGGACACTGACTGTAGACCGATAACCTCTCACATGTAACAGAATATAAAATGAAATGTGGACACTGACTGTAGACCTATACCCTCTCACATGTAACAGAATATAAACTGAAATGTGGACACTGACTGTAGACAGATACCCTCTCACATGTAACAGAATATTAACTCCTGCAGAATGATGCAGTGAAATTATACAACAAATATTACGTTTGTTTTGGGAAACGAGAGTGGAGAAATAGGATTTCTTTCAGCGTCTCGAGAAAATGTTGGAAAGTGCTTGTAATGTGTTATATTTTTGACACTTATGCAAGCAGACAGTATTTCAACCACAGGATATAAAATATGCACCCAAGACAAACTGAAGTCTTTGTGTTTCTCATCTTTTAATGTCCTTGAAACCCGTCAAACTGATGACATTTCATACTGGAGTTCTTCTGTCTGTATTAAAAAGTCCCCTTTGTGTGGAAAAACCATATTCTGATTGGCTGGGCAGTCATGAAATCCTATAGATTAAGGCCTAATGAATTTATTACAATGGACAGACTTCCTTATATAAAATTGTTGAAATTGTTGCGTTTATATTTTCGTTCAGTATAGATGACTAATGCATTCATTCTATCGATGTAGGACATTCTGGTGAGCACTCCTTTATTTGGTCTCTCTTTCTATTTAACTAGGCAAGTCAGTTAAGAACAAATTCTTAGTTACAATGACGGCCTACCCCCCCCGGACAACGCTGGGCCAATTGTGCGCCGCCCTACGGGACTACCAATCACGACCGGTTGTGATACAGCCTGGAATCAAACCAGGGGTCTGTAGTGACACCTGTTTTCATCTGATTGTAAAAACAAACGACTTCAAAATGTAGGTTACCCGCTCAGTTTGATCCACCATAATGAATTTACAACACCTCACTACAGACCCTGGTTTGATTCCAGGCTGTATCACAACCACCATAGTGCCACTCAGGAGCCCAGTTGTGACAGAAAACAAGCTGCATGTTGACAAACAAATGACCAATCAAATGTCGGGAAATTATAAGCAGAAACTCGTCTAAATTAGAGGTGAAAGTAGCATGTTGTAAATTCATTACGGTGAATCAAACTGAACGGGTAGCCTACTTTTTGAAGTCGTATGTTTTTTACAATCAGATGAAAACATCACACAATACCCATGATTTGCAGAACTAAGTTTGCGGCAGATCAAAAAATAAATAAAACAAGATGTTTACATGCCACAGTACCCAGTCTTAGATCAAACTGGCATCCCAGGCATTTGATCCAGGTCTCTCAGAACGGGGATACAATCCGTTTGGGGTTATTGTAAAAAACGGGATATGACGTGTATATGCGTCAACTCAAAAACAGACTACTTGAGTATCCTGAATACTACAGCCATATATACTGGTTGCCCATGTAAACAGGGGTCAAGTGAGATCAGGACACCTAGTTTATCTCAGGAGAAAGGCTGGCCTATCTATAGAGCAGACTACTGGCCATAGCACCTCTCCTTCCACATTGAAGATGTGTTTACTTTGAACTGTGGTCAAGTATGTTTCGGGTTAGAGTCCCACCTTAAATGCTTTGGCATAAATTATTTCTTAGTGTGAGTTAATATGTATCTTGCCATGTGTGTGGCAGGCATGCAGCTTGCACGTTTCCCCCCCAAAAATCTAACTTTAACGATTTGACCACATATCACAACAAAATCTGAAACGTGTTGAGACTTCCTCGTGGTGTGACTCCATGTTGGCTATCAAAACAATGTATTGTAGCTATCGAGCGACGTGACAGATAGTTGGTGCACTTTTAGTTTTATGACAACGAGGGGACTAATGGTAAATACCTTTCAGTTTGACTCCACACGCGTTTTTTTTTGAGCCGCCGGGAGCGAAGGATCACAAAATGGGGGAAACGCAACCAACAGAAGCTTGCGTCCCACAGTAACACCGGGACCGGATTCACCCCATCCCCCTCCAAGTGTGGTTTAAGGCCTAGTTTCTGGTTGTTTTTTTAAGAATATATTCCCTTTGATTTAGCGCTAGCCGATGGCATTTTACTAACTAGGTACCACGAATAAGACACGTTTGTTTGTTGTCGTCGATTATATATATTTTAAGTAAAGATTGATTGGGGGTTATTATTACGATATAATTTCTGCAGATCAAAACTTTTAAGAATTGTGGCTGCTGCTGGATATGGACGACGGGGTGTATTGGTTTAAAACGTGTCAAATAAGACCATAGTTCACTAACTAGCTGTGTTGGCTATCCAACTAACGTGGTGTACGCTTGCCATCTGGCTAACTAGGTATCTAAACCTAATTAAAACGTTGACTAGTTTAGCCATTGTTCTTCAATATAACCCTTTTATAAATCCACTGTCAAAGGGGACAACTCGAAGTGGGAAAAGTTACAAGTGGTGCATCACAAAAACGTGTGACAGTGTGCAGTAAAACATAAATTAGTAGTGTATTAAGCTAAATTTTAAAAAGCTAGCACTGTATACTACTACTACTACTACTACTACTACTACTACTTGCTAGCAATTGCAGCCAACTAGCTAATGGTACTAGTTAAATAACTAGGATATGTCACTAGTTAGCGAACATAATACACAGTTATTCGCTAACTGGTCAGCTTGCACTTCATATGTGTATGCCAAAAGAGCCATCGTGTTATAAATTACCGGGGGTCTTCCGAGGGCTGGTCGCGGTCCTGTCCCGTTTGTAGACACCCCTATGGGTGTAGTGTAAAGCTGACTCACGGTCGGGTCTGCGACACCGACATTGTTAGTCTGGTTCGGGCAGGGCGGAGGTGTTAAAATCTGATAATATGTCGCGTTGCTGTACCGGGTCATAACCGTTTGTTTTTTGTCCATGGAGGAGCCTCCGACCCCTGAAATTAGGACTTTTTCCGGGACTCCCCTCTTTCTCATCTTCAGGGTCAAATGTCCGTTTGTACCTCCGCTACTTTGGAGCACTTTCTCCTCAAAGTTCGCCTCGGCTCGACCCAAAATAATCAGGGATATCGTTAGACTAATATCTTACATGCCCATTCGTTCAAATTGTATAAACGATACGTTTCTAAAACGGGAAGATGCAACGGATTTGATTGAGTCGAAAGCTCCGCTCTGGATGTTTAAAAAATGGCTCCAGGAAGCTGACAATGAATAAGGGGATGCAGTTTACCCGCGAAGGGCCCTCCCGCGAAACTCGGATTTCCCGGGAATGTTTTGAACGATATTTGAATATGGTATGCTATTGGTCAGCGTCATATCAGTACGTAATTGCGTCAGTGTGTTTGACCAATGGGTGAGGATTTTAGACACACAAAGCGATACCTTGTGCTTACTTGTCTGCTGAACGTCAAACTCGATCATGTCAGGTAAGCACCATATATAAACAGTGCATTCGGAAAATATTGGCTTTGACCCATTGGCTTTGTTCCGCATTTTGTTACGTAACAGCCGTATTCTAAAATTGATTAAATGAAAATGTTTCTTAATCTACACACGAATAACCCATTATGACAAAGTGAGATTTTTTGTTGAAATTTTTGCAAATTTATTACAAATAAAAAACAAGAATAACTACGTTTTCAGACCCTCACTCGAAAATGAGCTCTGTTGCATCCTGTTTCCATTGATCATCCTTGAAATGTTTCTACAACTTTATTGGAGTCCAACTGTGGTAAATTCAATTGATTGGACATGATTTGGAAAGGCACACAACTGTCTATATAAGGTCCTAATGTTGACAGTGCATGTCAGAGCAAAAACCAAGCTACGAGGTCGAAGGAACTGTCCATAGAGCTCAGAGACAGGATTACGTCGAGGCACAGATCTGGGGAAGGGTACCAAAATATTTCTGCAGCATTGAAGGTCCCCAAGAACACAGTGGCCTCCATCATTCTTAAAATGGAACCACTGATACTCTTCCTAGAGCTGGCTGCCCGGTCAAACGGAGCAGTTGGGGGAGAAGGGCCTTGGTCAGGGAGTTGACCAAGAACCCGATGATCACTGACAGAGCTCCAGAGTTCCTCTGTGGAGATGGGAGAACATTCCAGAAGGACAACCATCTCTGCAGCACTCCACCAATCAGGCCTTTTTGGTGGAGTGGCCAGACGGAAGCCACTCCTCAGTAAAAGGCACATGACGGCCAGCTTGGAGTTTGTCAAAAGGCACCTAAAGGACTCTCATACCATGAGAAACAAGATTCTCTGGTCTGATGAAACCAAGATTGAACTCTTTGGCCTGAATGCCAAGCGCCACGTCTGGAGGAAACCTGGCACCACCCTGGAATAAGAATATCGCAGGTAGCCTAGCGGTTAGCGCGTTGGGGCATTAACTGAAAGGTTGCTAGTTTGAATCCGACAAGGTGAAGAATCTTTCGATGTGCCCTTGAGCAAGGCCCTGAACCCTAATTGCTCCAGGGTTGGCGTTGATAATGGCTGAATGTGACCCAGGTCTCCGAAGGTGTCTCAGGAGGATTTGGGGCATAAAAATATTTTAAAAATCAAATTTACACATGTATATAATACAAGTACATCAATGAAATAGTACAAATATAAGCCCCCCCCCCCCGAAAAAAAGTATTTTATTTATTTATTATTATTAAACCTTGAATTCTTCTCGTATTGAGTCTTCTTGCATTGATTATTTTCCTGTGAGCCTAACATCAAAAATAACATTCAAATGCAATGCAGTCATTTTATTTTTACCTTTATTTAACTCGGCAAGTCAGTTAAGAACAAATTCTTATTTTCAATGACGGCCTAGGTACCTCGTCAGCTCGGGGATTTGAACTTCCAATCTTTCGGTTACTAGTCCACCGCTCTAACCACTAGGCTACCCTGCCGCCCCAGGGTAGCCAGCACAGGAATGAGTGTGTCCAATTGGTGTAGCCGTTAGCGATGATGCTAACGATAACCATCGTCCAGTAGAGCTGGGAAGGCTTTCTGCCACCCCATATAATGAGGATTTGATCATTGTTTTTACGTCCCAAATAGCTGTCACCTTCAATGTCCTTTCACGAAGGGAAGAAAGAAGACAAATAAGTACTGGCCAGTACTTCCTATGGGCATTAGGCAGGTGTAATGAAATGTAGCTAGCTCAAACATCATCCTCTATCCCTGGAAGGACAGTATCGGAGTCTGCTGCTCCTTCATCTTCTATCCCCAGAAGGCCAGTATCACCCACAGAGAGAAGAGAACCCAATGGAGACGGGTGGAGGTAGAGATGGAGACAGGGGTGGAGGCAGGGGTATGGGCTGAGGAGGAGGTAGGGGAAGGGACTTCCAGAACTGGGGCAGAGGGGGACATGATGGCCCGTCTCGGGGTCCTGGGACACATGATGGTGGTTCTTGCTCCTCAGCCCATACCCCTGCCTCCATCTCTACCTCCACCCATCTCCTTTGGGTTCTCTTCTCTCTGTGGGTGATACCTACCAACATTAGCTAGGTAGTTACCTAGTATGTAACATACAGTAGAAGTAAAGGTAAATACAATGGGATAATAAAAGCTACCTTAGCGGCACATTAAAGTTATTGCGGTGGCTAACGTCCCAGTAACTGCTAATAGGGCTAGCTAGCCAACGTTAGCATATTTACAAGCATGTCCGAGGACGCAGTTTGTGCTAGTGCATTTGTACGGACTTTTGACGTAAACAAAACAATATATAGAGGTGACAACTTTATTTAAAAAAAAACACACTACAGTAACCACAGTGCACATTTAAACAACTGAATGAAAATCACTCATACCTTCAAAGTACAAACATTGAAATTGGATAAACATTTGCTCCATCCTTGGGGGCAGACATTTTTCTTACTACGGAGGCGTATGAATGACGTGAAATGCGTCGTGACGTATGACGGGAAGGGGGAGGGGCCCACGATACAGTGTTTTTTTTTATTTCTTTCTTTGTTTCACGTCCAGAAAGCAACAATGCTGTATATTTGTAGAAATGTCCATATCTGATCGTTCGCCTGACATTTTCGTTATAATTACCGGACTTGTATCAGAACCGAATCCACAGGAGGGAGGATGAAGCGGCGCAATGCGGACTGCAGCAAGCTCCGACGCCCGTTAAAACGGAACCGAATCACCGAGGGTATATATAGCAGGTACCGACGGAAAGAAAGGGGGCTCTAGTTAGGGGACATGATCGTACAATAATGGCGTCTGAGATGTATCAGACAAGACACTTCGCTGTCGTGTTGTGTGTCAAATAACCCCCCCCTGCTTTAGCGTTACTATTAATGTGTCCTTTTCAAATGTCTAATAGCCTGTTTCTGAAGGCCTAGCTATGTAATATTAACTAAGTAGCAGCTGCTTGTTAGTTCGCTTGCTATTCTGACAGTTTCAGGGATTTGTTCCAAAATGTAAACAATACCGACTGCATTCACATGGACGAGACAAACACATGACATTGGAAAACGTGCAAAAAATGCATTCACACAGAGATCATTATTTTATTGCACGGTTAATTAGTGTCTTACGGATAGTTAGCTGGACATCCAAGCCAAACATGACAATATGTTCTTTGCATACTCACTCACTGTCTGGTAGCCCTGTATAACTAAGTTAGCTAGTTATCCAAAGCTTGACTGTTCATCTACACTTGTGAGCACTTCAGTACATTGTCAGCAGCAAACCTTCATTGATCACACAGCAAAGCAGCTGTTGAAAAACCGGGTTTTAAATGCTCTCTCCGATCCTCTGATAGACATACGCCACTGTCTGGCACAGTGTCAGGGTTCTGTATTTCTGGCCTTGTACAGTATGAACAAAGACTATACGCTCTGGACCAGAGCTTTAGTATGAAGGGACTGTACAACCCGGAGTCTGTATATCAACTAGTGGGGATGAATTTCGGATTCATTAAAGGAACAAATATGAATGAACTTTTTCTGTTATTCAGTGCAAATGCCTCTTTTTTTGAATGTTATTTTTTTAAACAACATCGGAAACCGTGTGGTCATGTGGTTGCAGATTACCTCGTGGCTGAAATCAGGAGAAAGATGTTGTCTGTAAACACTGTGTTGTTTATATGAATGACTGTTGTACTGATCATATCACAGGGAGCTTTTCACTAGCTCTGGTCCAGGGCGGTAGTGACACATGTTCCATTACTGGTTAGTAGAGGAACACATTAACACCTTGGACCAGCTAGTTTTCATCCAGCCTCTTTGTTTTTACTGTTTGGGCACTCTCTCTGTCTCTGTCTCTCTCTCTCTCTCTGTCTCTGTCTCTCTCTCTCTCTCTCTCTCTGTCTCTCTCACCCTCTCTCTCTCTCGCTCTCTCTCTGTCTCTCTCCCTGTCTCTCTCTCTCTTTCTCTGTCTCATTCTCTCTTTCTCTCATTCTCTCTCTCTTTCTCTCATTCTCAGTCTCTCCCTCTCTCTTTCTGTCTGTCTTTCTCTCTCTCTCTCTCTCTCTCTCTCTCTCTCTCTCTTTCAATTCAATTCAAAGGGCTTTATTGGCATGGGAAACGTGTTAATGTTGCCAAAGCAAGTGAGGTAGATAATATACAAAAGTGAAATAAACAATAAAGATGATCAGTAAACATTACACATACAAAACAATAAAGACATTACAAATGTCATATTATGTATATATACAGTGTTGTAACAATGTACAAATGTACTCTCTCTCTCTCTATCCCTAACTCTCTATCTCTCTCTGTCTTTGTCTCTAACTCTCTATCTCTCTCTGTCGTTGTCTCTCTATGTCTCTAACTCTCTCTCTCTGTCTCTCTGTCTTTGTCTCTCTCTGTCTATTTCTCTAACTCTGTCTCTAACTCTCTCTCTCTCTGTCGTTGTCTCTCTCTGTCTAACTCTCTCTGTCTTTGTCTCTCTGTCTTCTTCTCTCTCTGTCTCTAACTCTGTCTGTCTCTGTCTTTGTCTCTCTCTGTCTTTCTCTAACTCTGTCTCTGACTCTCTATCTCTCTCTGTCGTTGTCTCTAACTCTCTCTCTGTCTCTCTGTCTTTGTCTCTCTGTCTTTGTCTCTCTCTCTGTCAATTCAATTTGCTTTATTGGCATGACTTAACAATGTACATATTGTCAAAGCTTATTTTGGATTTTTACAATATTAAATAAATAAAAATTATAATCAAAATTGTCAACAGGACAACAGTAACAACAATAACCAAGGGTCAAAATAACCATACATTCAACAATAACAATAAGCATACAGTAGAGGACATGTGCAGGTTGATTGGTCTGTCAGACACTGTCCCTCAATGTAGTGCCCTGCCAACCCACAGCTCTCTGCGTCCTCCCCCAACAGGACGGGTAGCCTACTCTCATCAGAGAGGTCTTTCAAACCTTGAATAAGGGTTTCAAATTTGGAAATGACACTCTCTAATTGTTTTATATTTTTGACATTTTGTCAGGAAATGCAGATCCGTCTCAGGTTCTGCTGTTGTGCAGTGGTTGCACAGCCTTTCCTCTACAGGGAGCCAGGTTCTGCTGTTGTGCAGTGGTTGCACAGCCTTTCCTCTACAGGGAGCCAGGTTTTTCTAAGGTGTTGATCAGTAACCATGATCAAATATTTAGCCACAGTGTACTGTCGATTTAGAGCCAGATAGCACTGCATTTAGCTTGTGCTTGTGTTTCCCAATAAGCAATATAGTTTGGTTTTGACTGTGTTGTAATTTGGTTTGTCCTGATTGATTGGATGTTCTGGTCCTGAGGCTTCAGTGTGTTAGTAGAACAGGTTTGTGAACTCCAGGACCAGCTGGATGAGGGGACTATTTTCTTTGCTCAGCTCTTGGCATTGCAGGGCTTGGTAATGATATGAGAGGGGGTCACTGTATTTGAGATGTTTCTGTCTTTCTCTCATTCTCTCTCTGTCTGTCTCTCTCGTTCTCTGTCTCTTTCTCTTGTTCTCTGTCTCTCTCTCTCTCTCTCTCTCTTTCTCTTGTTCTGTCTCTCTCTCTCTTTCTCTCGTTCTTTCTCTCTCTCGTTCTTTCTCTCTCTGCCTCTCTCTCTCTCTCTCTCTCAGTACGTTCCTGTACCTGAAGTTTCTGGTGGTGTGGGTGCTGGTGCTGCTGGCAGACTTTGTGCTGGAGTTCAGGTTTGAGTACCTGTGGCCCTTCTGGCTCTTCATACGCAGTGTATATGACTCGTTCAGATACCAGGGGCTGGTAAGTGTGTGTGTGTGTAAGAGTGTAAGAGTGAGATTTTGACAAGAAAAATGGCTCCACAATTGTATATTATTGCATACTGACTTAATTTCTCTCTCTTTCTGTCTCTCTCTCTCTCTCTCTGTCTGTCTCTCTCTCAGGCGTTCTCAGTGTTCTTTGTGTGTGTGGCATTTACGTCTGACATCATCTGCCTCCTCTTTATCCCGGTCCAATGGCTGTTCTTCGCTGCCAGCACCTACGTCTGGGTCCAGTACGTCTGGCACACAGGTTCGTTAACACCAGCTCTCTCTGTCCCATACTTAGATTTCTCTTTCCTATGATGCATTGGGGTTTAATGTGGCATGTGATTCAAATGTTTATGTATACCCAGTTATCAAATGTGTACTGTACTGTACATCTTTATATATTCAAATATGCATGTACAAAATACATTTTGTATTTCTCAGTTTTTTTGTGTTTCTTCTTTGTGTTTTTTTTTTTGCGTTTCTTTGCTTTCACACAAGCAGCCCAATTTAGATTTTTTTTTCTCACTAATTGGTCTTTTGACAAATCAGATCAGCTCCTGTGAATATTTGGTCAAAAAAAATATCATAATTGGTCTGCCAGTGTGAACTCTGGCGTTTAACTCTCACACTGCCCCCCCCCCCCCCCCCTGCACAGAGAGAGGAGTGTGCCTACCCACCGTATCGCTATGGATACTGTTTGTTTACATGGAAGCTGCCATCCGCTTCAAGGACCTGAAGAACTTCCACGTGGACCTGTGTCGGCCCTTCGCTGCTCACTGGTAACCCTGTCAGCTGTTGTTCTAACCCTACCTGGCCTATTGCATTGTGGGCCTTTTCAATGCACAACATCAAGCACATTGTATCTGCTCAGGCAATGTTCTCTGAAATAATGAGTCAAACATTCCCATTTGTTAAAAGACAACTGTAAACTCTTCAAAAAAAAGTATAACTTTTATTCTTCTATGCTGCACAGGAAGTAGAAATGACTGGTAACCGTAACAACGGTTTATTTGTCCGTCCCCCCCCCCTCCTCCTCTGTTAGTATTGGCTACCCCGTGGTGACTCTGGGCTTTGGCTTTAAGAGCTACGTCAGCTACAGGATGAGACTGAGGAAACAGAAGGAGGTGCAGAAGGAGAATGAGTTCTACATGCAGCTCCTACAGCAGGCTCTGCCCCCAGAGCAACAGATGCTACAGAGACAGGAGAGAGAGGCAGAGGAGGGTGAGACCCTCAGTCTTTTTATTGATGTTGCCTGATTCTGTATATTTCTGCCCTAAATTCAGTTTTCTCCTGTTTATGTTTTTGACTGTTTTTCCCCGCACACACTTGTGAAAAAGTTCACAACAAAGCTTAAACCACATTAGGAGACCACTTTTGAGGTCCGTGAAAAATCGTACACATTTTGGGTGTAGTTGCCCTTTTTAATGCAAGTGTGAACCAGCAAGCGACCCGTTGTTTGGTTGGCGATGTTTCTGTTGCGCTCATGTGATCGCAGAGTTTGCAAAACAAAATGGCCACTGGATTGATGCAAATTAATCATGATATAATTCTGCCAGGTAGGCTACTTTGTAGTTAACATTCTGGGAAAGCCTTCCCAGCTCTACTGGACGATGGTTATCGTTAGCATCATCGCTAACGGCTACACCAATTGGACACACTCATTCCTGTGCCGGCTACCCTGGGGCGGCAGGGTAGCCTAGTGGTTAGAGCGTTGGACTAGTAACCGAAAGGTTGCAAGTTCAAATCCCCGAGCTGACAAGGTACAAATCTGTCGTTCAGGCAGTTTACCCACTGTTCCTAGGCCGTCATTGAAAATTAAAATTTGTTCTTAACTGACTTGCCTAGTTAAATAAAGGTTAATTAATTAATTCAGAAAGTTACAGGAAAATATGAATCACTTATGC
>NC_050572.1:7829793-7884793 GCF_013265735.2 Oncorhynchus mykiss | reverse complement strand
CTCCTCTTTCCCCTCCCTCCTCTATCCCCTCCCTCCTCTATCCCCTCCCTCCTCTATCTATCCCCTCCCTCCTCTCTCTCTATCCCCTCCCTCCTCTCTATCTTTCCCCTCCTCTCTATCTTTCCCCTCCTCTCTATCTTCCCCCCCTCCTCTCTATCTATCCCCTCCTCTCTCTCTATCCCCCCTCTCTTTCTCTCTATCCTCTCTATCTATCCCCCCCCTCTCTCTCTCTCTCTCTCTCTCTCTCTATTCCCCCCCTCTCTCTATCCCCCCTTCTCTCTCTCTCTCCCCCCTCCTCTCTATCTATCCCCTCCCTCCTTTCTATCTATCCCCTCCCTCCTCTCTCTATCCCCTCCCTCCTCTCTATCTATCTATCCCCTCATCTCTCTCTGTCCCCTCCCCCCTCTCTCTCTATCCCCTCCCCCCTCTCTCTCTATCCCCTCCCTCCTCTCTCTCTATCCCCTCCCCCTCTCTATCTATCCCCTCCCCCTCTCTCTCTATCCCCTCCCTCCTCTCTCTCTATCCCCTCCCTCCTCTCTCTCTATCCCCTCCCTCCTCTCTCTCTATCCCCTCCCTCCTCTCTCTATCCCCTCCCTCCTCTCTCTATCCCCTCCCTCCATCTACCCCCTCCCTCCTCTCTATCTACCCCCTCCCTCCTCTCTCTCTATCCCCTCCCTCCCCTCTCTCATGTTAATATATTGAACAGTGTTCCTTCCCCTTGTATCTCCTGTTTTCTGTAGTATTCATCTGTCCTTTTCTCTCTGTCAGGGGTGAGTGTACTGACTCCCTGCGTGGGCGGATCAGAGAGTTGGAGACGGAGTGTAAGAAACTCAGCATCGACATGAAACTCAAAGAAGAGCACATTAGAGAGCTGGAGGGGAAATGCCAGGTGAGTTTACATTACTTTAGATACTTCCTGGATCCTTTCTGTGAACTTCCTGGATCCTTTCTGTCAACTTCCTGGATCCTTTCTGTCAACTTCCTGGATCCTTTCTGTGAACTTCCTGGATCCTTTCTGTCAACTTCCTGGATCCTTTCTGTCAACTTCCTGGATCCTTTCTGTGAACTTCCTGGATCCTTTCTGTGAACTTCCTGGATCCTTTCTGTGAACTCCTTTCTGTGAGATCACTGTCTCGTAAGTGATGTATCAGGAGAACCCAAGCAGGGTGCCTCTGATTCCTTACTGGGACACGGCTGAAACTAGATTGTGGCAGAAAACGTGTTTCTCTTATTCCTTCATTTACTCTCTGTTCCAGATCCACTTACAGTAGTGAGTGCATAAATGTTTATACATTTTCATACTGGACCCCCCTCCCGTGGGAATCGAACCCACAACCCTGGCATTGCAGCACCATGCTCTACCAGCTGAGCCACACTGGACACCTTATGAGGAGTTAGTTTTGTGTTTTCAGACGCTCGTGATGAGGTATGGCTGTCTAATCTCTATTCTCTCCCTCCTGTCTCTCCTCCCTCCCCTCTCTCTCTCTCTCTTCTCTCTCCTCCCTCCTCTCTCTCTCTCCTCCCTCCTCTCTCTCTCTCCTCCCTCCTCTCTCTCTCTCCTCTCTCTCTCTCCCCTCCTCTCTTCCCCCTCCTCTCTCTCCCCGCCCCTCCTGTCTCTCCTCCCTCTCCTCTCCCCCTCCTCTCCCTCGCCCCTCCTCTCTCCCCCCCCCCTCCTCTCCCCCCTCTTCTCTCTCCTCCCTCTTCTCGCTCCTCCCTCCTCCTCCTCTCTCTAGGAGCTGCGTAAGTACAAGGAGAATGAGAAGGACATGGAGGTGTTGATGTCTGCGCTGTCGGCCATGCAGGATAAAACCCAGCACCTGGAGAACAGTCTGTCTGCTGAGACCAGGATCAAACTAGACCTCTTCTCTGCCCTGGGAGATGCCAAGAGACAGCTGGAGATCGCACAAGGTACAGTTCCCTTTCCTGACCCACTACCGCGGTACGACAGCGACCGACTTCGAGCTCAGTCGTTGTGTTCATAGACTCTAGGATCAAACTCTGACGGCTGGGGATTCCTCAAGGTTCAGTAACCTTTTACCTCAGGGTTTCACCTACCATCACATAAACAGGATGCTCCTCAAGGTTCAGTAACATTTTACCTCAGGGTTTCACCTACCATCACATAAACAGGATGCTCCTCAAGGTTCAGTAACATTTTACCTCGGGTTTCACCTACCATCACATAAACAGGATGCTAAACGACCCAGAGATGTAAATTAGCAACATGAAGAAAATGGCAACAAAGTAAGAAGACACATTTCCTACTGTCATCTAACCCTCCTCTCTTTCTCTCCTTCCCCCAGGTCAGATCCACCAGAGAGACCAGGAGATAGCAGAGTTGAAGCGGAAGATAGCGGAAGTGATGGCGGTGATGCCCAGTATCTCCTACAGCAACGACAGCAGCAGCCTGAGTCCCGTTACGCCACACTACTCCTCCAAGTTCATGGACAATAGTCCCTCTTCCCTGGATCCCAACGCTTCTGTTTACCAGCCACTCAAAAAGTGACAATGACACACACATTAATACACACTAACACACACACACACACACACACACACACACACACACACACACACACACACACACACACACACTTACAAGAATACAGATTTACAAAAAACGTCTTACATAGTCACATCCACTCATACATACAAAAGACACAAACTCTTTGGAAGCGATTTGGAAATGATCTCGGCGCTGTCTAAGACGATCTTCTCCAAAGTGTTTTGGTTTGTGTTTTGGTTGTGTTTTGGGAACCAGTTGCGGTCGGAGTCTCAGCCCCGTCGTTCTGATGTTCTCTGTTTGTTCCCATGGTGATGCCTTTGTGGGTTTTTTTTTTTTTGGAACAGCTGGAGAGGTAAAACTACACGAGGGAAGATGTTTATGTTTTGTGATTGAGCCACTCTGAACTGGTAAGAGAGACGTAAAGGGACACTGGATTGACTGTATCCTGAATGGTGCCCTGTTCCCTACAGCCCATGAGGAATGTTCTGAGGGGAGAGAGAGACCGATGAGGACTGACTGGTTAGTTGGTATAAATGTCTAGGAAGACCCATCGTCTTGTTCTCTGTCTGTCAGTGCTTCATGTTCTCTCTGTCTGTCAGTGCTTCATGTTCTCTCTCTCTCTCTCTCTGTCTGTCAGTGCTTCATGTTCTCTCTCTGTGCTTCATGTTCTCTCTGTCAGTCAGTTCTTCATGTTCTCTCTCTCTGTCTGTCAGTGCTTCATGTTCTCTCTGTCAGTGCTTCATGTTCTCTCTGTCTGTCAGTGCTTCATGTTCTCTCTCTCTCTCTCTCTCTGTCAGTGCTTTATGTTCTCTCTCTGTGCTTCATGTTCTTTCTGTCAGTCAGTTCTTCATGTTCTCTCTCTGTCTGTCAGTGCTTCATGTTCTCTCTGTCAGTGCTTCATGTTCTCTCTGTCTGTCAGTGCTTCATGTTCTCTCTCTCTCTGTCTCTGTGCTTCATGTTCACTCTCTTTCTCTGTCTGTCAGTGCTTCATGTTCTCTCTGTCAGTGCTTCATGTTCTCTCTCTCTCTCTCTCTCAGTGCTTCATGTTCTCTCTCTCTCTCTCTCTCTCTCTCTCTCTCTCTCTTT
The DNA here is from genome assembly GCF_013265735.2 of Oncorhynchus mykiss. Classification (NCBI taxonomy): domain Eukaryota; kingdom Metazoa; phylum Chordata; class Actinopteri; order Salmoniformes; family Salmonidae; genus Oncorhynchus; species Oncorhynchus mykiss. The sequence continues at coordinate 7,881,201 of NC_050572.1, read as the reverse complement.
CTCAGTGCTTCATGTTCTCTCTCTCTCTCTCTCTCTCTCTCTCTCTCTCTCTCTCTCTCTCTCTCTCTCTCTCTCTCTGTCTGTCAGTGCTTCATGTTCTCTCTGTCAGTGCTTCATGTTCTCTCTGTCAGTGCTTCATGTTCTCTCTGTCAGTGCTTCATGTTCTCTCTCTCTCTCAGTGCTTCATGTTCTCTCTCTCTCTCAGTGCTTCATGTTCTCTCTCTCTCTCTCTCTCTCTGTGCTTCATGTTCTCTCTCTCTCTCTCAGTGCTTCATGTTCTCTCTCTCTCTCTGTGCTTCATGTTCTCTCTCTCTCTCTCTCTGTGCTTCATGTTCTCTCTCTCTCTCTGTGCTTCATGTTCTCTCTCTCTCTCTTTCTCAGTGCTTCATGTTCTCTCTCTCTCTCTTTCTCATTGCTTCATGTTCTCTCTCTCTCTCTCTCTCAGTGCTTCATGTTCTCTCTCTCTCTTTCTCAGTGCTTCATGTTCTCTCTCTCTCTCTCTCTTTCTCAGTGCTTCATGTTCTCTCTCTCTCTCTCTCTCTCTCTCTCTCTCTCTCTCTCTCTCTCTCTTTCTCAGTGCTTCATGTTCTCTCTCTCTCTCTCTTTCTCAGTGCTTCATGTTCTCTCTTTCTCTCTCTCTCTCTCTCTCAGTGCTTCATGTTCTCTCTCTCTCTCTCTCTCTCTCTCTCTGTGCTTCATGTTCTCTCTCTCTCTCTCTCTCTCTCAGTGCTTCATGTTCTCTCTCTCTCTCTCTCAGTGCTTCATGTTCTCTCTCTCTCTCTTCCTCAGTGCTTCATGTTCTCTCTCTCTCTCGCTCTCTCTTTCTCAGTGCTTCATGTTCTCTCTCTCTCTCTTTCTCAGTGCTTCATGTTCTCTCTCTCTCTCTCTCTTTCTCAGTGCTTCATGTTCTCTCTCTCTCTCTCTCTCTGTCTCTCAGTGCTTCATGTTCTCTCTCTCTCTCTCTCTTTCTCAGTGCTTCATGTTCTCTCTCTCTCTCTCTCTCTGTCTCTCAGTGCTTCGTGTTCTCTCTCTCTGTGTCTCCCTCTCTCTCTCTCTCTCTCTCTCTCTCTGTCTCTCAGTGCTTCATGTTCTCTCTCTCTCTCTCTCTCTCTCTGTCTCTCAGTGCTTCATGTTCTCTCTCTCTCTCTCTCTCTCTCTTTCTCAGTGCTTCATGTTCTCTCTCTCTCTCTCTCTCTGTCTCTCAGTGCTTCGTGTTCTCTCTCTCTGTGTCTCCCTCTCTCTCTCTCTCTCTCTCTCTCTCTCTCTCTCAGTGCTTCATGTTCTCTCTCTCTCTCTCTCTCTCTGTCTCTCAGTGCTTCGTGTTCTCTCTCTCTCTCTCTCTCTCTCTCTGTCTGTCAGCGCTTCATGTTCTCTCTCTCTCTCTCTCTCTGTCTCTCTCTGTCTGTCAGCGCTTCATGTTTTGCTCAGCAGGTTTTGTCCCAGCTTAATGTTAGTCTTTGTATGATGGGACTATTATACTACTCTACATGTTTTGCTTTTAAATGTGAAGAAGCTGAAACATTTGAAGTGGTATCTTCTGTGAGTTTCATTATGAATTGAAAAGTACATGGTTGATGTTTTGGTATTATTGCCATTACTTAAATATGTGATTTAGTTGTTTTTTAAAGCAACACATTTCAGTTTAGTTATGACGATAACAATGGTAATGTACATTTCTCTATACCAGTGGTCTTGGAAAGATCACCAATTTGTACATCAACTCACATTCACCCTTTTACTCCAAACAACATCCGGGATTATCAATTAACTCCAACACTCCGGTCAAGAAATACAGATCTTTCACAATTGGATTGCCAATGGAGATGACCTGGTACTACCTAAAGGTTAAGATATGACCTGGTACTGCCTAAAGGTTAAGAGATGACCTGGTACTGCCTAAAGGTTAAGAGATGACCTGGTACTGCCTAAAGGTTAAGAGATGACCTGGTACTACCTAAAGGTTAAGATATGACCTGGTACTGCCTAAAGGTTAAGAGATGACCTGGTACTGCCTAAAGGTTAAGATATGACCTGCCTAAAGGTTAAGAGATGACCTGGTACTGCCTAAAGGTTAAGAGATGACCTGGTACTGCCTAAAGGTTAAGAGATGACCTGGTACTACCTAAAGGTTAAGAGATGACCTGGTACTGCCTAAAGGTTAAGAGATGACCTGGTACTGCCTAAAGGTTAAGATATGACCTGGTACTACCTAAAGGTTAAGAGATGACCTGGTACTGCCTAAAGGTTAAGAGATGACCAGGTACTGCCGAAAGGTTAAGAGGTGTCATCTGTTTGCTGCAAATGCACTCAAACCTGTCTATCCTTTTGGACCAAATTAGAATCTGTCGTTAGGCCATATTACTAAAAACCTACTGGATTTAATGATGTCTAGGTAACAGATGTTTACCAGTTGTAAATTTCACTGTGCCTTGCAAATTCTTTTTACATTTTTTTTTATTTAAGCAGTGAGTATAATAGGTTACTTCCCCAATCTAGATATAGGACCTGGGCTGTCTCAATAGTGTAAGCGTGCTTCCTTTCATTGAACCTTTCCTTCGTCATCTCTGATCTGGCAGGTGGAAGCAACATATGGTGAAAGCCTCTCTCACCTATCATGAAGGAAAGGAGGTGAAAGAAGGAAGCCAGTGTAGTGGATTGAGATATCTCCCATGCAGCCCCAGTCTCCTTTATATGAAGCCCATTGCTCTTAGACACCGGTCAGTGTTGTCTTAAAAAGGAAAGGAGATGAGAGAAGGAAGCCAGTGTAGTGGATTGAGATATCTCCACACCGGTCAGTGTTGTCTTAAAAGGGAAAGGAAACGATTTGGTATATGAATGAACCCGGTCTGCCAAACAACAGCCAAACAGCTGTTAAATATGCCGACCTGGTCAGGTCAAGGGGTCAGTAGTAACTCCAGGCTCTTATGTCCACTACTACGGTGGCCCAGAGTGGACATCTATTTGTTTACAACCAAGGTCGGGGGTAAATTCCATTTCAATTCAGGAAGTAAAAATTGGAATTTCAGTCATCGTCAATGCTTTTTTAATGAGGAAACATTTGGAATTGTAATTTGGTTTTAACTTTCTGATTTGAAATGGAATCGACCCCCCCCACCCCACCCCCCCCCTGTTTACAACCATGTACATTATTACATACCGATGAATGTTCTAGTTTGTTCAGTTCAAAGTGCTGCGTTTTGGTGTTTTCTTAAAATGCATCTCTCTCCATTCATCAGGTTGACGTTTCTCTAGCTTGCTTTAGGTTTGGATAAAAGCATCAGAGCATAGCTACACGTTGTTGTGTTTATTTATTTTACTTTTTGGGGGGGAGGGGGTTCGGGGGGGGGGGGGGGGGGGGGGGGGGGGGGGGGGGGCGGGACATTCGGTTCGGATTTTATTTCATTATTTTTCTAGGTTGATCAGAAAGCAAGTACAGTGATGGTTGAATTGACTCACTGCTTTTGTTATTGCTCCTGCTTCATGTGTTTAATTCATGTGTTTAATTCTCTCCTTCTAGCCCGGGTCACAGATCTGTTTGTGTGCAGGGTAGCCTAGTGGTTAGAGCGTTGGACTAGTAACCGGAAGGTTGCAAGTTCAAACCCCCGAGCTGACAAGGTACAAATCTGTCGTTCTGCCCCCTGAACAGGCAGTTAACCCACTGTTCCTAGACCGTCATTGAAAATAAGAATTTGTTCTTAACTGACTTGCCTAGTAAAATAAAAATTCCCTTATGGAGTTGTCATGCAAAACAATTGGCTTGAAAGTACAAACAAAAAAATACATTTTGAGTTGGCAAGAGCACAAACAGATCTGGGACCAGGCTAATCTCTTTCCAACTGGGATGATGATGATGATGATGATGATGATCGTGGTTTTGTATTGGGAAGTTACACCCTGCCCACTGGCCACACGCTTGTTGAATCGACGTTGTTTCCATGTCTTTTCAATGACATCACGTTGAGCCAACGTGAAATAGACGTTCAGTTGACATCTGTGCAGTTTGACAATATGCCGTGTTTTTTTTTATTTATTTTTGCTGTAGGGGTGAAGTCGCCCCTAGATACTGATTCTGGGTCAGTTTTACGTTTCTCCACTATTGTTAAAATTAGGATTAGGGGAGCGGAATCTGATTCTGGATCAGTTTTACAATTCTCCACTATTGTTAAAATTAGGATTAGGGGAGCGGAATCTGATTCTGGGTCAGTACCTAGACAAAACTTGACCCCCCCCCCCCCGGCGTTTTCTCATGTTTCCTACCTGGAAAGTATTGGTGTGGATCACAGTAACGGACTTGTGACCTGTTGTGAAGATGTTCTATATGTTTTAGTGGGAAAGTGGGTTTTTTGTTGTTCCACCATGTTGTTTTCTCTCTATCTCAAAGTGATGATGATGATGATGATGATGATGTCGGCTGAGTCCAAACTTCTCTCACTTTGGGGCCGGCACCTGGAATAAAAAAACAAAAAGAGTCTTGCAGGCGATGATGCTGATGATGCAAGATGATCGAGAACAATCTGTGTGTTGTGTCTCTCTCTCTCTCTCTCTCTCTCTCAGATAAGAATATATCTCTCTCTCTCAGATAAGAATATATCTCTCTCTCTCAGATAAGAATATCTCTCTCTCTCTCAGATAAGAATATCTCTCTCTCTCTCTCTCAGATAAGAATATCTCTCTCTCTCTCTCTCTCTCAGATAAGAATATATCTCTCTCTCTCTCTCTCAGATAAGAATATCTCTCTCTCTCTCAGATAAGAATATATCTCTCTCTCTCTCTCAGATAAGAATATATCTCTCTCTCTCAGATAAGAATATCTCTCTCTCTCTCTCTCTCTCAGATAAGAATATATCTCTCTCTCTCAGATAAGAATATCTCTCTCTCTCTCTCTCTCAGATAAGAATATATCTCTCTTTCTCTCTCTCAGATAAGAATATATCTCTCTCTCTCAGATAAGAATATATCTCTCTCTCTCAGATAAGAATATATCTCTCTCTCTCAGATAAGAATATCTCTCTCTCTCTCAGATAAGAATATCTCTCTCTCTCTCAGATAAGAATATCTCTCTCTCTCTCTCAGATAAGAATATCTCTCTCTCTCTCTCTCTCTCTCTCTCAGATAAGAATATCTCTCTCTCTCTCTCTCTCAGATAAGAATATCTCTCTCTCTCTCTCTCTCAGATAAGAATATCTCTCTCTCTCTCAGATAAGAATATCTCTCTCTCTCAGATAAGAATATATCTCTCTATCTCTCTCTCAGATAAGAATATCTCTCTCTCTCTCAGATAAGAATATCTCTCTATCTCTCAGATAAGAATATCTCTCTCTCTCTCAGATAAGAATATCTCTCTCTCTCTCTCTCTCTCTCAGATAAGAATATATCTCTCTATCTCTCTCTCAGATAAGAATATCTCTCTATCTCTCAGATAAGAATATCTCTCTCTCTCTCAGATAAGAATATATCTCTCTCTCTCAGATAAGAATATCTCTCTCTCTCTCAGATAAGAATATCTCTCTCTCCCTCAGATAAGAATATATCTCTCTCTCTCTCTCAGATAAGAATATCTCTCTCTCTCTCAGATAAGAATATCTCTCTCTCTCTCTCTCTCTCAGATAATATCTCTCTCTCTCTCTCTCAGATAAGAATATCTCTCTCTCTCTCTCTCAGATAAGAATATCTCTCTCTCTCTCAGATAATATCTCTCTCTCTCAGATAAGAATATCTCTCTCTCAGATAAGAATATCTCTCTCTCTCAGATAAGAATATCTCTCTCTCTCTCTCTCTCTCTCTCAGATAATATCTCTCTCTCTCTCTCTCTCTCTCTCTCTCTCAGATAAGAATATATCTCTCTCTCTCTCTCTCAGATAAGAATATTTCTCTCTCTCTCAGAAAAGAATATCTCTCTCTCTCTCTCTCTCTCTCTCTCAGATAAGAATATCACTCTCTATCTCTCTCTCTCAGATAAGAATATCTCTCTCTCTCTCAGATAAGAATATCTCTCTCTCTCTCTCTCTCTCTCTCTCAGATAATATCTCTCTCTCTCAAATTCAAATTCAAATTCAAATTCAAGCTGCTTTATTGGCATGAAAAACATTGTGTCAATATTGCCAAAGCAACAATGTATACAATATACATTGTAACAAAATTGTAAATGATAGCAAATAATAATATAAAATGGTAGTAAATAATAATACAAGAATAAATACAATAAAATTATAATAAATAATAAAATAAAATCTCTCTCTCTCTCTCAGATAAGAATATATCTCTCTCTCTCTCAGATAAGAATATCTCTCTCTCTCTTTCTCTCTCTCTCAGATAAGAATATCTCTCTCTCTCTCTCTCTCTCTCTCTCTCTCAGATAAGAATATCTCTCTCTCCCTCAGATAAGAATATCTCTCTCTCTCTCTCTCTCTCAGATAAGAATATCTCTCTCTCTCTCTCTCTCTCAGATAATATCTCTCTCTCTCTCTCTCTCTCAGATAAGAATATATCTCTCTCTCTCTCTCAGATAAGAATATCTCTCTCTCTCTTTCTCTCTCTCTCAGATAAGAATATATCTCTCTATCTCTCTCTCAGATAAGAATATCTCTCTATCTCTCTCTCAGATAAGAATATCTCTCTCTCTCTCTCAGATAAGAATATCTCTCTCTCTCTTTCTCTCTCTCTCAGATAAGAATATCTCTCTCTATCTCTCTCTCAGATAAGAATATCTCTCTCTCTCTCAGATAAGAATATCTCTCTCTCTCTCTCTCTCAGATAAGAATATCTCTCTCTCTCTCTCTCTCTCAGATAAGAATATCTCTCTCTCTCTCAGATAAGAATATATCTCTCTCTCTCAGATAAGAATATCTCTCTCTATCTCTCTCTCAGATAAGAATATCTCTCTCTCTCTCAGATAAGAATATCTCTCTCTCTCTCTCTCTCAGATAAGAATATATCTCTCTCTCTCTCTCTCTCAGATAAGAATATCTCTCTCTCTCTCAGATAAGAATATATCTCTCTCTCTCAGATAAGAATATCTCTCTCTCTCTCAGATAAGAATATCTCTCTCTCTCTCAGATAAGAATATCTCTCTCTCTCTCAGATAAGAATATCTCTCTCTCTCTCAGATAAGAATATCTCTCTCTCTCTCAGATAAGAATATCTCTCTCTCTCTCAGATAAGAATATCTCTCTCTCTCTCTCTCTCTCTCTCAGATAAGAATATCTCTCTCTCTCTCAGATAAGAATATCTCTCTCTCTCTCTCTCAGATAAGAATATCTCTGATGTTGACATCCGTCTAGTCATCAGGCTCTTGTTAAGACTACAAATGCACCAGAGCATTAAACAATTGTACCTCCAATGAGTGGAAAACTTGATGAGAAATATAAGAGTTCCTATTTGTCTGTGAACATACCTTTTTACTTCAATACTGATTACGGATTAGAATTGAATGCAGGAGTGTTAAAGTTTATGACCACAAGGTGACGACAGTACGCTATTTTTTGTTGATAACTCATGACTGTTGCGCTTTAAAAAAAAATAATAATAATGTTTTAAAACATTGTGACAAGTAGTCTAGCATTTCGTTATCACTTGTTGATATCACAGTTGCAAATCATCGGTAATAAAGCAAAGGCAGTTTGACACTATTTTGACCTCTTGGGATTCCCTCCTGACGTATGTGACCGTGGGGATCCCCGTTCGGTTGATTAGCGGATATAGCCCCGTCCACCGGGGTCCTACTTCAACTCATTCCAAAGACTCGAAGTCAACTACAGTCTTTGGAGCTCTGCGGTCTACAAACACTTTTGTCAAGTTGTCTTGTCCTAAAGTCGGTGATGGATGCCTTACGGTCGGCTGGAAGAGCGATCATCCGAAGTCCAAGCATCGCGAAACGGTCTTGGAATTCCGGCAAACATAAAAGTAAGATTTGTTTTAATTAAGTGAAAACTTCCTCTGATTATTTATACCGAACAAAACATTCGACAACAAACACATTGTTTTAGTGGTGTAAACACAGCGAATTATTAACACTTGCCAATTTCTGTTTTTATGTTTGTGGGTCCAATTTTCATGTTATGCCGAATTTCTGACCGTTTGTTGGCTATTTAATAACTCTTGTTACATCCAGTGCAACACTTTTACATAATCTCATCAATCGTATATCCATTGCATGTTTGTCATTAGTTCACTCACTAGGCTGGCCTACTGTTGTCATGATTGGTGGCACCATTACGCTACCAATTAAGTAAAAAACAAACATGTAGCAACTACGTGTTTTCTTATGACATTAACTCGGTTGCAATATAATACCGCTTTTGTGTGTGGGGGGGTTGATAGAACTGGCAGTGTAGGCTGAGGACATTTCTATCTAGTAATCCACTATCCCCAAATCTTCCCAATTTGAGATCCGAGCCTGAAATGCACCACACCCTTGATAACCATATTCATCTCTCATGCAATGACTTAATTGCATGTTTGGATAACGGTACTCTATTTCCTGTACGCTGTCTACTTTGTCCCTATATTGGGACACTGTTTTACTGACACTGTTCAGAGTACTATTACAGTAGCCTAATAAGGGTACTTTTTCCTGTACATAAATAGCAGTGGTGTAAAATACTTTTAAAGTACTAAAGTATTTTTTTGTGTGTGTTCACTATACTATATTTTGACAACTTACTTCATTCACATTCATAAATGAAATGTACTTTTTACTCCATACATTTTCTCTGACACCAAAAAGTACTCGTTACATGTTGAGTGTTTTTAACAGGACAGAAAAAATGGTCTAATTCACTTATCAAGAGAACATTCCTACTGCCTCTGATCTGGTGGACTCACTAAACAGAGAATATCCCTGGTCATCTCCTACTGCCTCTGATCTGGAGGACTCACTAAACAGAATATCCCTGGTCATCTCCTACTGCCTCTGATCTGGAGGACTCACTAAACAGAGAACATCCCTGGTCATCTCCTACTGCCTCTGATCTGGAGGACTCACTAAACAGAGAATATCCCTGGTCATCTCCTACTGCCTCTGATCTGGAGGACTCACTAAACAGAGAACATCCCTGGCCATTCCTACTGCCTCTGATCTGGAGGACTCACTAAACACCTGCTTTGTTTGTAAATTAATGTCAGTTGTAGTGTGCGTAATACTTGACACTTAAGTACATTTTACAACCAAATACTTGTTGTTTTAAAAAAAAAACTTTTACTCAAACAATATTTTCCTGTTGGGGCATATGAAAGGTCAGGTGTCCCTGTCACCCTATTCGTGACAGTGCACTACTATTGACCAGGGTCCCATAAGGCTCAGGTCAAAAGTAGTGCACTATGTAGAGAATAGGGTAGGATTTAGATTGTGTGCTAAATCTCACTTGATCCTGGGCCAGGTGGGTGATTCGGTGGCTGCCGGGGAAACTAGACCTACTGATCACTATAGACAAGATATCAGCTACAGTCGGGGGGGGGGGTGTAAGATCAGGTGGGACTGTTCTAGCCAATGAGAGGGCAGATGCGCGTGTGAACAACGGGCGCAACTCTGATATAAAGTGTTTTTTTTTTTTTTTCTCAATTTTTATATCCGTACACTCGACAACCAAACTTAGATTCTATCAAATAAGACGTAGCAAATATGGTACATGTTTTGTTTAACCACATTCAACACACATTTTACAAAAACCCCTCGCTTGGTGAGCTTCTACATTTTTTTTTTTTTTTTTTCCGATTTTTGGGCCCAGTTATCGCTCTTACCTCTTCTCCTCTGGTCCGCAGCGTGGCTGGGTTCAATTTTGGGAACTGCTGGTGCTTCCTCTGTTGTCAACATTCCGCACACTTACGGATATTGTGTTTTTCTTAAAGCCTCTTTATTTAAGGGGCCTCCCGAGTGGCACAGCAGTCTAAAGGCACTGCGTCTCAGTGCTCGAGGCGTCACTACAGACCCTGGTTCGATCCAGGGGTGTATCACAACCGACTGTGATCGGAAGTCTCATAGGGAGGCGCACAATTTGGCCTGGCGTCATCCGGGTTAAGGGAGGGTTTGACCGAGGTAGGCCGTCATTGTTAAAAAAAAAAACATGTTGTTCTTAACTGACTTGCCTCGTTAAATAACTCATGAAATCATGTTCAAGTTAACACAAAATGTAATGTTGATTTAACTGTGATGTAGAGCTACAGGGTAGAGGTAGGTAATGTTGATTTTTAAGCTTCTGGCAGTGAGTGGCCTGCTTTCTGGCCTCTAATCTACAGTAGGCTTTCTGACTGTTTAGGGTTTTCTGAATCTGTTTTCCAGGTAGAGAGGGTCATTACTACTGAGCCTTATCGTTCAGCCTGCAGGACTGGCCATGGTCAGGCATGTAGACTGGGGACAATATCTTCCTTTTGGATAGAAGTTGTCCTCCGGCACAGATGCATAATCCATTTACCATCTCCCAGGAAACTATGTGTCCAGCACCCCTCACCCTCCCTTTCCTCTTGTCCCAGCACCCCTCACCCTCGCTTTCCTCTTGTCCCAGCACCCCTCACCCTCCCCTTTCCTCTTGTCCCAGCACCCCTCACCCTCCCCTTTCCTCTTGTCCCAGCACCCCTCACCCTCCCCTTTCCTCTTGTCCCAGCACCCCTCACCCTCCCCTTTCCTCTTGTCCCAGCACCCCTCACCCTCCCCTTTCCTCTTGTCCCAGCACCCCTCACCCTCCCCTTTCCTCTTGTCCCAGCACCCTTCACCCTCCCCTTTCCTCTTGTCCCAGCACCCCTCACCCTCCCCTTTCCTCTTGTCCCAGCACCCCTCACCCTCCCCTTTCCTCTTGTCCCAGCACCCCTCACCCTCCCCTTTCCTCTTGTCCCAGCACCCCTCACCCTCCCCTTTCCTCTTGTCCCAGCACCCCTCACCCTCCCCTTTCCTCTTGTCCCAGCACCCCTCACCCTCCCCTTTCCTCTTGTCCCAGCACCCCTCACCCTCCCCTTTCCTCTTGTCCCATGTCAAACAGATGGCTTTTGAGTTAGTGAGATTTTTAGAAATGGGTTGAGGTAAAAGCCACCTTGGCTGTTCTCTCCCCCCACATCCTCTGACACATGGACCGTTGGGTATTATAGGTCCATTTGAGACCACATCCCTTCCATATTACTTCATATCACCAACAGTATCTAATATAATATATTATATATATATAATATACTGTCCTCTTATTTATTATACAGTATTATAAGGCTCTGCTTAATTTCAGAGTACTTACCATTTAGGAACTAGAATACTCATTAGTCACTAATTAGTCATGTTTATTCAGTCATACCTATTTCTGTGAAATCCATTTAGTTCTCCCCCCCCCCCACACTCCTATAGTACGTGTTGACTTCTGTGAATTTAATGTTTTTCCTCATTCCTATAGGTGTCGTTGACAGGGTTCTGAGAATTCACTATTATTGTTTGTTCAGTCATTTACATCCACCTTGAAAACCCTGGATTCTAATTGGCTGTTGTGTTGATAGAGGGCTCTGGTGTGTGTGTGTTTCCTGTGGCAATGTTTTTGTGACCTTTGATCTACATTGGGACTGAGTGGTCGACCTCCCTGCGTTATCGTGTGTGTGTGTCACTGTAGTCTATAGGTTCAACTTACATCCAGAAACCTGACATGAACGTGAACCCTCTCTGCTCTTCTAAGAAGCAGTGTTTTCATTGGACATAGTCCTACAGGTCTTCTAAGAAGCAGTGTTTTCATTGGATGTTAGCCCTGTCAGAAGTCGGCTCCTAGTAGTCCAATGTCCCTAGATAACAGACTTTATGTAGACCGTAGACCTAAAGTGATGCACTGGATCTATATGGCAGAAACACATATCCTAGCCGCCTTCATTTCTCCCTCCACTGTTCCCCTAATTTCTCTCTCTCTCCCTCCTTCCATTCATCGTATCCCTCATACTTGAAGACTTGGCAATGATGCAAACTACAAAGAAGCACTCAAGAACAAGTCCATCAGAAATCACTTCGGTTGACCTCTTTCCTTCATAACCATCTCTGCCAAAGTCTTAGATTTTTGTTTGTTGAGAGATCGATAAGGGAAAGTCATTAATGGCGATCTTTAGGCGTGCGTCTGTCACCCCACACCCCTACATTCAGCTGATTCCCCTCACTGACCCCTGAACCCTAACCCATCCATCTTGTTATTTGGTCCTCAGGCATGCCTTCTGCCTGGTCTTACTGGAGCCTCTTCACAAAGCTGAGCTGCTTGTTACCTCACTCACTCTCACTCACTCACTCATGTCTGGGTGAGAGAGAAGGTCTGTGTGTGTGAGACCAGGTGTGTGTGTGCATCTGTGTGTATGGCAGTGTGCACTAGATCTCCAGAGTTCTAGAAGGCTACAGAACCGATAAGGAATGAGAAAATGGACTTCAATAGTTTATATTACTGACTCCCCCCCCCCTCCGTTTGGCATTCTGTCTTTCTCCTTCAATTCAACATGGAAGTAGGATGAAGTTACCTACTGCGTGTTAAGGTTTAATTTGCCTGGCTTCCCATCCACACAGCTCTATCCAAATATCACGCCCACTAATGTTTCTTCTCCATGATGAGTGCAGCTAGCGATGGCGCCGTAGGCTAGAAGTTGTCAGGCAAAGGTTTCATAGAGGGTAGCTGGTCCTAGATAACGTACTCCAGGATAAAATGAATGAAAACCTTGATGGAGACTCTGGAACAGAAACATATTTCTCTTATCATTACTTGTCAAAGTTAGTGTACAAGACTATTCCATTTTTTTGTCTCAATATTCTTTCCCTTTTCTCCCCCTCAATATTTTGCTCTCTTTTGCAGGTCAGCTGTAGGTTAGTTCTGAGTAAAAACATGTACTTTTGCCTAAAAGTTTTCTTTCACCATGATCCATATACAGTGTCTTTTTAAATATTTTTAGACAGCTTTTTAATGTTCATATTCAAAGTCCTGTTTTAAAGGAAAATATCTTTTAGCTCCACACGACTGACTCAACACTATTTCAGAGACAGATGTAGCAACCTACATCTACCTCCATATTGACCCTGTTCTCAAACATAGTTGAATATAGCATCTGGACTTTGACCCACCTCGCTGTTTGGAAACACGTGAGAACAACCTGGAGGTCATGACCTTGATCTTGATCCCAGCGTATATATCTCTATGGTTCAAACTTTTTATTATAGGTTTGTGATTTTTAATATTAGCTTTTAGATTTTTATTTGAAATTCAGTTTAGTTTGTCTGTTTTCTGACTTGATTTACTGGTTATTTTGTGAACATTTTTTTTGTTATATTTGTGTGTGTTTGGGAGAGAAAGTAGCTGTGGGAGTCTGAGACATTTATGTGTCGTAGGCTTATAGTTAGTTTTTTTTGGAATGTCACTTCTTGCCACTGGGGGGCAGTAATGCATAAGAAGATGGGGACCATAGACTTGGATAGACAACATCTCTGTGATGAGGGTTTCTGTGAGAGTCTGGGAAGCACCATTGAGGACCTCTCTATCTTGAAATAGTCCATTTTGTTCTACAAGAGAAATTCATTGACTGATTCCTTCCTGATGACCCTGCTGTCATGACTCCAACCCCGGGTCATTAGGTCATACCAACCGGGTCATTAGATCATACCAACCGGGTCATTAGGTCATACCAACCGGGTCATTAGGTCATACCACCTGGGTCATTAGGTCATGCCAACCGGGTCATCAGGAGGGGTCAGCCAATGAAGTTGGAAGTCCTGCCCAGTTGACTAAATAAATGTAAAAAATGGCAAAAGTCCTCAAGGTCACTGCCCATGCTAACTTATGTTTGTGTTTCTGTTAAACCAAACAAGACTCTGCGTTCCAGAGAGGTGGTCGTTTGGTTTCTAAAGCCCGATGACGGTTGTCCACAGACAGAATATTCTCTCCACGAACGCTTGGGACGCAGGGGCAGAAACCACAGCTTTGGATAAACAGCCATCCTTGCCTGCCAGAACTGGAGCGGCGACTCTGTAAACATGCCCAGCTTTACCTCTTCCAGGTATTTCCACAGCTCACACAGGACACAATGCCCTGCCAGGGGAGACCCTCAGACAGTCTTAGATACGAGGAAGCTATATTTCGGAAGAACTGTGGTCGAGATGCTTGCTCGATTCATCGTGCTGACATCTTGCTTGGGGTCCTGCTGCTCCATGGCTGTACTCTCTGATTTGCTGAAGTACAAAAGACTCTGCTTCCCTCATCAGCTCCATCTATGTTGAGCAAGCTGCTGTAGAGTGAGGATTGAAGCTGCCAGAGGATTCAGTATGCATGCAAAGCGCTCACGCAGTGACTTCAGGAGGACCTGTGCCAACTGTTTTGCAACAGTAGTTGACTGCAAGTGTGACTCGAGGTTGAGACGGCACGGTACCACATCAGACAGTGACCGGCTGTCAGTTTGAAGTCAGTGTGGATTGCGAACGGCTCCAGCAACTTCACAAGCTGCTCTAGCTTGGCCCAGTCGCGCTCCGTGCTCACACCTCAGATTTCTTCCCTGTTAGTTAGTGATAGCTAGTGATAGCTAGTGATAGCTAGTGATAGCTAGTGATTTCTTCCCTGTTAGTTAGTGGCCTAGCTTGTGCTTCATTATCACTAGCTATTTAAAACCCTCCGCATCTACTTTCAGCATTAAACTCCATTTAGATTTTTGGCCAAAGTTTAGAAGATAATAACCATCATTTGTTAGGATTTTTCTTTTCTTCAGTTTACTAAATTGTATTTCTTTTATTTAGTTTCAGTTTTTGTTTTACTATAAAACCTTGCTGTGGTTAACCCTCCTATTCCTTACAATCTTATAACCTTGCTGTGGTTAACCCTCCTATTCCTTACAATCTTATAACCTTGCTGTGGTTAACCCTCCTATTCCTTACAATCTTATAACCTTGCTGTGGTTAACCCTCCTATTCCTTACCATCTTATAACCTTGCTGTGGTTAACCCTCCTATTCCTTACCATTTTATAACCTGGCTGTGGTTAACCCTCCTATTCCTTACAATCTTATAACCTTGCTGTGGTTAACCCTCCTATTCCTTACAATCTTATAACCTTGCTGTGGTTAACCCTCCTATTCCTTACAATCTTATAACCTTGCTGTGGTTAACCCTCCTATTCCTTACCATTTTATAACCTGGCTGTGGTTAACCCTCCTATTCCTTACAATCTTATAACCTTGCTGTGGTTAACCCTCCTATTCCTTACAATCTTATAACCTTGCTGTGGTTAACCCTCCTATTCCTTACCATCTTATAACCTGGCTGTGGTTAACCCTCCTATTCCTTACCATCTTATAACCTGGCTGTGGTTAACCCTCCTATTCCTTACAATCTTATAACCTTGCTGTGGTTAACCCTCCTATTCCTTACAATCTTATAACCTTGCTGTGGTTAACCCTCCTATTCCTTACCATCTTATAACCTTGCTGTGGTTAACCCTCCTATTCCTTACAATCTTATAACCTTGCTGTGGTTAACCCTCCTATTCCTTACCATCTTATAACCTTGCTGTGGTTAACCCTCCTATTCCTTACCATCTTATAACCTTGCTGTGGTTAACCCTCCTATTCCTTACAATCTTATAACCTTGTTGTGGTTAACCCTCCTATTCCTTACAATCTTATAACCTGGCTGTGGTTAACCCTCCTATTCCTTACAATCTTATAACCTTGCTGTAAGGAATAGGAGGGTTAACCACAGCAAGGTTATAAGATTGTAAGGAATAGGAGGGTTAACCACAATCTTATAACCTTGCTGTGGTTAACCCTCCTATTCCTTACAATCTTATAACCTTGCTGTGGTTAACCCTCCTATTCCTTACAATCTTATAACCTTGCTGTGGTTAACCCTCCTATTCCTTACAATCTTATAACCTTGCTGTGGTTAACCCTCCTATTCCTTACAATCTTATAACCTGTCTCTCTAGAACTTCCTGAGAACTGGACCGACACGAGGGAGACTGTTGTGGAGGGCATGACCTTTAACCTCCGCCACCTAGGCATGACCCTGGTGGACCAGGCCAAAGGAGAGGACCTATCAGCAGCTGCTGTCAAGAGGATCGTTGCCACGGTGAGCTGTGATGCCATACAAGTAGGAGGGATTGGAATTTCAAAGCACAGGAAGTTACTAAACTCTTGATTTTAGATTATATTTTTGGAGTTGATCTTGATTGCTTTTTTTCTCAAGAACAGCACTTTTTTTTTTTTTCTTAAGTGCTTCACGATAACTAAATAACGTGGCCTGCTCCTTTAAAAACAAACGATCCATTAGCTGCATTGGTTTCATTATATTGTTGATAATCTTTTTTCTTAGCGTCCATGCTTACTGATAATACATATATCTATCTTGCTATTATTGTGATTTATTATTTTAAGATCTTTGTCTAATTATTGTTATCTCATATTGATCCAGGCCAAGGCCATTAGGAATAAATGATTTGTAATGAATCTATATTCTCTGTCTTCAACTCTATCCCCTCCAGGCCAAAGCGGGAGGTAAGAAGCCTCCGAAGGTTTCTCTGAAGGTTTCTCCTCAGGGTATAATGCTCTACGATAGTCTGACCAACCAGCTGCTAGACAACATCTCCATATACAGGTGTGTGTGGTGGGGAGAGGGCAAATGTCTTTGAAAATACATCTCCCTACAGGAGACCAGACCTCTACAGAGCTGGGTGATCTCTCTCTATCCTCTCTCTCCTCCCTCTCTGAGGACACTTTCCATTTTGAACCATAACTGTAAACCGCTGAATTTATTTTGCCCTCTGACGTTTTAACCTTTGCCCTTGTGTCCTGCAGGATATCCTACTGCACGGCGGACAAGCTGCACGACAAGGTGTTTGCCTACATTTCCCAGAACACCCTCAACGGAACACTGGAGTGCCACGCCTACCTCTGCTCCAAGAGGAAAGTGGTGAGTGTGAACTGACACCACAACAACCTTTATAATCTGAAAGGACTGGATGAGTCTAAAAAATGTTCTTATGCCTCTGCTTGGACCTCCTGTAAACTATTATTTTTACTTCTCTACACTCGAGCTGAAAGGAAAGATCCCAGAAATGTTCCATACTGCACAAAAAAAGCTTATTTATCCCCAATGTTGTGCTCAAATTGGTTTTATATACATGTTAGTGAGCATTTCTCCTTTGCCAAGATAATCCATCCACCGGACAGGTGTGGCATATCAAGAAGCTGATTAAACAGCTTGATCATTACACAGGTGCACCTTGTGCTGGGGGACAATAAATGGCCTCTCTAAAATGTGCAGTTTTGTCACACAACACAATGCCACAGATGTCTCTAGTTTTAAGAGATCGTAAGAGAACTGGAGAACCAGGGTTATACTGTTGGGGATACTGGAGGACCAGGGTTATACTGTTGGGGATACTGGAGGACCAGGGTTATACTGTTGGGGGTACTGGAGGACCAGGGTTATACTGTTGGGGGTACTGGAGGACCAGGGTTATACTATTGGGGGTACTGTAGGACCAGGGTGGCAGTGTTGGGGGTACTGGAGGACCAGGGTGGCAGTGTTGGGGGTACTGGAGGACCAGGGTGGCAGTGTTGGGGGTACTGGAGGACCAGGATTATACTGTTGGGGGTACTGGAGGACCAGGGTTATACTATTGGGGGTACTGTAGGACCAGGGTGGCAGTGTTGGGGGTACTGGAGGACCAGGGTGGCAGTGTTGGGGGTACTGGAGGACCAGGGTGGCAGTGTTGGGGGTACTGGAGGACCAGGATTATACTGTTGGGGTTACTGGAGGACCAGGGTTATACTGTTGGGGGTACTGGAGGACCAGGGTTATGCTGTTGGGGGTACTGGAGGACCAGGGTTATGCTGTTGGGGGTACTGGAGGACCAGGGTGGCAGTGTTGGGGGTACTGGAGGACCAGGGTGACAGTGTTGGGGGTACTGGAGGACCAGGGTGACAGTGTTGGGGGGTACTGGAGGACCAGGGTGGCAGTGTTGGGGGGGTACTGGAGGACCAGGGTTATGCTGTTGGGGGTACTGGAGGACCAGGGTGGCAGTGTTGGGGGGGTACTGGAGGACCAGGGTTATGCTGTTGGGGGTACTGGAGGACCAGGGTTATGCTGTTGGGGGTACTGGAGGACCAGGGTTATGCTGTTGGGGGTACTGGAGGACCAGGGTTATGCTGTTGGGGGTACTGGAGGACCAGGGTGACAGTGTTGGGGGTACTGGAGGACCAGGGTGGCAGTGTTGGGGGTACTGGAGGACCAGGGTGACAGTGTTGGGGGTACTGGAGGACCAGGGTGACAGTGTTGGGGGGTACTGGAGGACCAGGGTGACAGTGTTGGGGGTACTGGAGGACCAGGGTGGCAGTGTTGGGGGGTACTGGAGGACCAGGGTTATGCTGTTGGGGGGTACTGGAGGACCAGGGTTATGCTGTTGGGGGTACTGGAGGACCAGAGTTGAGGAAATGCTGCTCTAGGGGTTAGGGAAGGGGATAGACACGGAAATGAATCCACTCCTTAGAACAGGATCGAACTTCCTACCATAACTACTGGTTGTGCAGGGTTTTGTTCCAGTCCTGCTCTAACCCAGCTGACTCTACTAATCAGCTGCTCAGCAGCACTTTGAGCACCTGATTCGGGTATATTAAAGCGGGGGCTGGAACAAAAGCCTGCCTTAAAACATGTTTGCTTCCAATATAACCCCTACATCTGACTGGCCTTCTCTCGTTCCCCCGGGGGAAACATTGGGGTTGTGAGGAGTGCAACCTTCTCTTTTTCGACTGCATGTGTTGCTGGGATTCTGAAAATACATACATACATACATTTTACTTAATAAAAGTATATTTTTCAAATGGTCTTGTTCAATAACGTTTGTATGTTGTCCCATTTTTAAAATAATCTGTACTCTTAATTTCAGTGTCCTTTTGATTGTTAAAGTTGTTTCATTGGGGCTTATAGCATTATAACAACTTTGTGAATGGTCTCTTTCTCTCCTAGGCCCAGGCAGTGACTCTGACTGTAGCACAGGCCTTTAAAGTGGCCTTTGAGTTCTGGCAGGTTGCCAAAGAAGGTAGGTTGCTGTTCAAACCCTGCTACCCTCCAGAAGGGGACGGTCTGTACAGGTGTATCAAAGCTGAGGCTGGAAAAACGGCTTCCATCTCAAGATCATCCGACTGTTAAATAGTCCCCACTAGCCGGCCTCCTGCCCAGTTCCCCCTGCCCTGAACTTTAGTCGTCGTCACTAGCCGGCCTCCTGCCCGGTTCCCCCTGCCCTGAACTTTAGTCGTCGTCACTAGCCGGCCTCCTGCCCGGTTCCCCCTGCCCTGAACTTTAGTCGTCACTAGCCGGCCTCCTGCCCGGTTCCCCCTGCCCTGAACTTTAGTCGTCGTCACTAGCCGGCCTCCTGCCCGGTTCCCCCTGCCCTGAACTTTAGTCGTTGTCACTAGCCGGCCTCCTGCCCGGTTCCCCCTGCCCTGAACTTTAGTCGTCGTCACTAGCCGGCCTCCTGCCCGGTTTCCCCTGCCCTGAACTTTAGTCGTCGTCACTAGCCGGCCTCCTGCCCGGTTCCCCCTGCCCTGAACTTTAGTCGTCGTCACTAGCCGGCCTCCTGCCCGGTTCCCCCTGCCCTGAACTTTAGTCGTCGTCACTAGCCGGCCTCCTGCCCGGTTCCCCCTGCCCTGAACTTTAGTCGTCGTCACTAGCCGGCCTCCTGCCCGGTTCCCCCTGCCCTGAACTTTAGTCGTCGTCACTAGCCGGCCTCCTGCCCGGTTTCCCCTGCCCTGAACTTTAGTCGTCGTCACTAGCCGGCCTCCTGCCCGGTTCCCCCTGCCCTGAACTTTAGTCGTCGTCACTAGCCGGCCTCCTGCCCGGTTTCCCCTGCCCTGAACTTTAGTCGTCGTCACTAGCCGGCCTCCTGCCCGGTTCCCCCTGCCCTGAACTTTAGTCGTCGTCACTAGCCGGCCTCCTGCCCTGAACTTTAGTCGTCGTCACTAGCCGGCTAGCATCCGGTTACTTAGAAGCTGCTATGGACATGGTCATGGCACACGCAAACCGGGAGATGGGGACACGTACATTTATTTACACACGAGGTCACAATTTATCATTTTCTATATAAAATCGAATGTTATTTGTCACATGCTGCGAATAAAACCGGTGTAGACTTTACCCACAACAAGTTTAGTTAACAGCCCTTAAGCAACAGTGCAGAGTTAAAAAGGAAGACATTTGCTAAAAGGAGGAGGAAGAAAAAATTGTATCACAACATGACAGCAACGAGGCTATGTACAAGGAGTACTGGTGTAGGGGTACCAGATTGTTGAAGTAATATGTGGGGGGGGGGGGGGGTGGGTATAAGTGACTAGGGATTCAGGATAGATAATTAACAGAGTAGCAGCTGCAGCATGTGTATTAGAGGTGTGGGTTGAGTCCAGTGAGGTGAGGCGGTTGCAACAACAAAATACAAAGGCTGTCAAAGCAAAAAGCCTGGGTAGCTGCTGTTCGGTAGCTGCTGTTCGGTAGCTGCTGTTCGGTAGCTGCTGTTCGGTAGCCGCTGTTCGGTAGCCGCTGTTCGGTAGCCGCTGTTCGGTAGCCGCTGTTCGGTAGCCGCTGTTCGGTAGCCGCTGTTCGGTAGCCGCTGTTCGGTAGCCGCTGTTCGGTAGCCGCTGTTCGGTAGCCGCTGTTCGGTAGCCGCTGTTCGGTAGCCGCTGTTCGGTAGCCGCCGTTCGGTAGCCGCTTTGCTGAATTGTTTCTGCTGTCTTTTGGCTTGGGGGGGGTAGAAGCTGTTCAGTAGCCGTGTGTGTGTGGGGGGGAGGGGGGTAGAAGCTGTTCAGTAGCCGCGTGTGTGTGTGGGGGGGGGGGGGGGGGGGGGTAGAAGCTGTTCAGTAGCTGCGTGTGTGTGTGGGGGGGGGGGGGGGTAGAAGCTGTTCAGTAGCCGCGTGTGTGTGTGTGGGGGGGGGGGGGGGGGTAGAAGCTGTTCAGTAGCTGCGTGTGTGTGTGTGTGTGTGTGTGTGGGGGGGGGGGGGGGGGGGTAGAAGCTGTTCAGTAGCCGTGTGTGTGTTGATGGTAGTATTTTGTGTCTTGTAGAGAAAGGGAAGAGGGTGAAGTCCGGCTCGGCTGGAGAAGCATCCGGCAGCTCCCAATTAGAAGGATCCAACAGCCTGGCTAGTCTGAAAGAAGGTAAGGTGAAACACATCACACACAGAGCGAGACTGAGGCTGCATTTTCACATGAAGCCCAATTCTGATTTTTTTTTTTTTTTTTTTTCACCAATCCGATCAGCTCTGGAAAAATATCAGAATTGTACTGGTTGTGTAAACGCAGCCCTCAAACACACACGCTCTCCATCTTTATCCAATGCAGAGTTTTTTTTAAATATAATGTTCAACAGATTTATGTTACGATGGAATGCACTAATTGTACGTCTCTGGATAAGAGCATCTGCTAAATGACTACAGTGTAAATCAGAATAACATTTACTTTATGTTATTTAGCAATGAAATGTCTGTCGTTGGATGGATCCTTAGGATTTTTTTTTTTTTTTTTTCTGTAGGCAGTTGGAGTCCAACTGTAAACACTCAACTTTACTGATTTTGATTGGCTGATTTTTGTCTCCATAGATGTTGCCACGGGTAACCTACTGGACCTGGAGGAACGGACTCATGTTGCCGTGGTTCTGGAAACCAATGGCAACGAGGAGTTCCAGGTGGACGACCACACCGCTCCTGAGGACATTGATAACAATAACACTGTCTGGGTACGTCTCAAATCAACCGTTTCTCTCTTTAAATGGGGGAAAAATATTTTGGATACAGAAACTCACAATCTCTCTCTCTTGCAGGACATTGAGGAAGACTTGGATGAGGCTTTTTCTAGGTAAGACACTCATCCTAAAAATGTATCTGTTGTCAATAAAGCGAGTCACTTCTTGCTGCTGATTGACCACAGAAATCAATCGGCTCATTGATTTGCTCAGATCAGATTTGCCTGAGAGTGATTGCCGCTTTTGGAGAATGTGACTCCACAGCTCCGACTATAATGGATCATCAGACTTACAAGGTTAGACTAGAGAAATGGTCAGAGGTAGAGATGAAACCGAGAACAGGGTTGGCCTCAATTCAGACTTGAATTCAGACTGCCTCATACATCTCAATTATTGAATTTTAATTGAAGCAGTAAACAGGATATAGAATTGCGTTTAGAATTTGAATTAAAGGACATTTTAATTAAATCCAAATACCTCTTCTCTTCAATATTAGGTGTAGTCTGTACAAATGTACCGTATGTATATCAAACATGTCATTGTATAAATGCATAGAAAATGTTGAAACAAACGCAAATATTACGTTCAATTAATCAGTTACGTTTTTGTTCAATAAAGAAGCCAAACAGATGCAATGTATAATGAACATAGGCTTTAGGCTGTGGGATTAGGCTGTGGGATTAGGCTGTGGGATTAGGCTGTGGGATTAGGCTGTGGGATTAGGCTGTGGGATTAGGCTGTGGGATTAGGCTGTGGGATTAGGCTGTGGGATTAGGCTGTGGGATTAGGCTGTGGGATTAGGCTGTGGGATTAGGCTGTGGGATTAGGCTGTGGGATTAGGCTGTGGGATTAGGCTGTGGGATTAGGCTGTGGGATTAGGCTGTGGGACTAGGCTGTGGGACTAGGCTTTGGGCTGTGGGACTAGGCTTTGGGCTGTGGGACTAGGTTTTAGGCTGTGGGACTAGGCTTTAGGCTGTGGGACTAGGCTGTGGGACTAGGCTTTAGGCTGTGGGACTAGGCTGTGGGACTAGGCTTTAGGCTGTGGGACTAGGCTGTAGGATTAGGCTGTGGGACTAGGTTTTAGGCTGTGGGACTAGGCTGTGGGACTAGGCTGTGGGACTAGGCTGTGGGACTAGGCTGTGGGACTAGGCTTTAGGCTGTGGGACTAAGTATAGGGGAAGCAGGTCTTATCATTTTAGTTTCTTTATTCAGAATTATCTTAATGTGGGGGGGGGGGGGGGATTTGAGTCTTAATGCAGCCTAAAAATCAGCCCAACCCTGACAGAAAATGAAGTGTGACAGAATAAGTAAATGACAGCAGTGTGTAGCCCCGCCTCCTTTCTGTTCACTGTCTCCAGGTAACACTGCTGTGTGTTTGGTGTAGAGTGGACTCTAACCCCGCCCCCAACCTAACCTAAAACACCATTATACAGTCCACTGACCCAACCATAAACACTCCTTGTGCTACAATAACACCCTTTGTGTATAAAACAGAGCAAAAAGGCAGGAACTGCTCATTTGGTCAAAAATTATTTCGTCATTTTTGCTACTCTAAATACATGTTTAATCATGTGGGCAAGTATCCTGTCGCTATTGTGTTTTGTAGACAATGGGGGTCATGTTAGCAGTAACTGTACTAAAGTTACTGTGAAAACCAAGGTAAATAAAAGCTATTTTTCTCATGTCCACGCTGTGAGCAATTACTGTCTATTTGCTTGGTAAGGCAGCATACATGTCTCATGTGTTGTGACTCTGTTGATGTTTAGTAACTTCCTGTTTGTGTCAACTCCTACCAGACCGACTAATATCATCTATACAATTTTTAATTGAGAGTTCAATCAAGTTTTATTCAGGTATATTTATGTGTAGGACCCACTGTTGTACATACTGCATCAGTTAACGTCTGATAGTGATCATTCAACATCTGCTGGTCCTCTGCAGTGGAGCAGGTCGGGGTTGGAGGGGTTTGAACACCCGACTCCGCTAACAATCCCTGCAGTGCATTACATGATTACAATGCATATCTACCTCTCTTCAATCCTCTCACCCATTCCATCACATTTTCTCATTTCCGTCTCTCACCCCCCCCCCCCCCCCCCCCCCCCCCCCCCCCCCCCCCCCCAGACTGGCAGTGTCCCGTACTAACCCCCAGGTCCTGGATGTTGGGGTGACTCCCCAGGATTGGCTTACAGAACCTGACCGGGCCAATGGGAACACATGCAACCAGAACACATCGAACACCACCAATGGAGATGACTTCTTCTTTGTCTTCTGATTGGCTACCGGGGGGCGACCGAGAGGCACAGCCTTTCGGCTTTTTGGCCCAATCCCAAATCAACCCCTAGGCCCTACGCTGGAACTACAGCACACCATATTTGTTTCCTCCTCTCAGGTCTGCATAGGTCTAGGGCTCAATTTGAGATGGGGCCCATAGAGTTGGCTTTGGCCCCATTCCAAACCGATCCCTTGCCTCTGTCCTTATTCCCTAGTTGACTCCCTCCCCCCTTATAGATCTGAAAGGACTGGATAGGTTGACACCTCCCCCTTATAGATCTGAAAGGACTGGATAGGTTGACTCCTCCCCCTTATAGATCTGAAAGACTGGATAGGTTGACTCCTCCCCCTTATAGATCTGAAAGGACTGCATAGGTTGACTCCTCCCCCTTATAGATCTGAAAGGACTGCATAGGTTGACTCCTCCCCCTTATAGATCTGAAAGGACTGCATAGGTTGAGAGCTTCTGTCATTGTTTTGTTTTTTTTTCCCCCCTAGTTTTTATAGATCTACACGGGGCCGCCAGGAGGAACCTATGGGTAGAGGCTAGGGACTAGAACTGGGACCTTTATTTTGTGTTGGATGGGATGGGATGTGTAATTTCAGTCAGTTTAGCTCTAAATCTCAATAGAAATCTGTCACATTACGTTTTAGATTAGTCTTCTACATAAACACACTTGATACTACAAAGCCTCTATACAGACCAAGCAAGACGATCAAGGTTGGTACTCCCTACTTTGCTTAGGGGATGTAGTCTTTGCATACTAGAGTTTAGTTCAGTTGCCATGAAACAGCAGAAAGCACTTTGGAGAAAGAAAAAAAAAAAGGTACTTCCTGAATTTGTTTTCTCCAACTTATTCAAAACTCTTTGTCCTGTTTGTGCCTACTTAATGTGACCCAGGAAAGTGATGTACTATATTGAAATCCTTCCTTCCATGGCCAGTTTCAGCCTGTTCTGTAACCTATCTTGACCCTATTGACCAATGCACCATGTAGTACTGTACTGTATACCAGCATAACTTTTTGAATAAAACTTTTTAATCATGCATATGAAATTTAAAAGGATGTTTGGTATACTTTTTAGGAAAGGATTTTTCTTGTTGCTTAACACCCACTGACGGAGAGGGCGTTGCTGCCTGTGTTGTACAATTCCAGCTACTTATCCAAAATGTTCCAGAAATTGTGGTTGGAGTATTCTGGATTTCCGGCTTATTCCAGGAATCCTTCAATCTGTATTTCTGGAAAAACATGGACATTTTGGGATAGTTTCTGGAATTTTGTAACTCAATGCTTCAAAACAAATTTTATTTGTCACATACACATGGTTAGCAGATGTTAATCCGAGTGTGGCGAAATGCTTGTGCTTCTAGTTCCGACCATGCAGTAATATCTAACAATTTCACAACTACTGTGTGTGTGTGTGTGTGAGTTATATATATATATATATATATATATATATATTACACACTCACACACACACACGTGTAAAGGAATGAATATGTACATATAAATCTATGGGTGAGCGATGGCCGAACAGCATAGGCAAGATGCAGTAGATGGTATAGAGTACAGTGTGTATATACCCTACATTACTCATCTCCTATGTATGTAAACATTATAAAGTGGCATTGTTTAAAGTGACTAGTGATACATTTACATCCAATTGTTAGTGGCGGGAGTTGAGTCAGTGTGTTGGCAGCAGCCACTCAATGTTAGTGGTGGCTGTTTAACAGTCTGATGGCCTTGAGATAGAAGCTGTTTTTCAGTCTCTCGGTCCCAGCTTTAATGCACCTGTACTGACCTCGCCTTCTGGATGATAGCGGGGTGAACAGGCAGTGGCTCGGGTGGTTGTTGTCCTTGATGATCTTTTTGGCCTTCCTGTGACATCGGGTGGTGTACGTGTCCTGGAGGGCAGATAGTTTGCCCCCGGTGATGCGTTGTGCAGACCTCACGACCCTCTGGAGAGCCTTGCGGTTGTGGGCAGAGCAGTTGCCGTACCAGGCGGTGATACAGCCCGACAGGATGCTCTCGATTGTGCACGTGTAAAGTGTGACAAGCCAAATTTCTTCAGCCTCCTGAGGTTGAAGAGGCGCTGCTGCAAGGGAGTATAGGAGAGTGCTGAGAACACACCCTTGTGGGGCCCCAGTGTTGAGGATCAGCGGGGTGGAGATGTTTCCTACCCCCCACCACCTGGGGGCAGCCTGTCGGTCCCAGGCTTAATGACGAGTTTGGAGGGTACTATGGTGTTAAAAGCTGAGCTTCTAATGCTATTTTTTTTAAAACCTTTTATTTAGCTAGGCAAGTCAGTTAAGGAACAAATTCTTATTTTCAATGATGGCCTTGGAACAACTGCCTTGTTCAGGGGCATAACGACAGATTTTTACCTTGACTTTTCGGTTACAAGTCCAACTCTCTAACCACTAGGCTTCCTGCTGCCCTGCTATATACCATTACAACGTACAGTGCCTTGCAAAAGTATTCACCCCCTTTGAGTTTTGTATTGCATTACATCCTGTAATATGAATGGTTTTTATTTGGATTTCATGTAATGGACACAATCCAAATTGGTGAGGTGAAATAAAAAATAAGAAACTTGTTTTAAATGATTTTTTTTTTAACTGAAAAGTGGTGAGAGCATATGTATTCACCCCCTTTGTTATGAAGCCCCTAAATAAGATCTGGAGAACCAATTACCTTCAGAAGTCAAATAATTAGTTGAATAGATTGCACACAGGTGGACTTTAAGCGTCACATGATCTCATATCTAAACCTGTTCTGAAAGGCCCCAGAGTCTGCAACACCACTAAGCAAGGGGCGGCACCATGAAAACCAAGGAGCGCAGGGAAAAAGTTGTGAAGTACAGATCAGGGTATCAGGGTACATATCTGATACTTTGAACATCCCACAGAGCAGCATTAAATCCATTATTAAAACATGTAAAGAATATGGCACCGAAACAAACCTGCCAAGAGAGGGCCGCCCACCAAAACTCACCGACCAGGCAAGGAGGGTAGTAACCAGAGAGACAACAAAAAGACCAAAGATAATCTCGAAGGAGCTGCAAAGCTCCACAGCGGAGATTGGAGTATCTGTCCATAGGACCACTTTAAGCTGTACACTCCACGGAGCTGGGAATTACAGAAGAGTGGCCATTGCTTAAAGAAAAGAATAAGCAAACGTGGGAGACTCCCCAAACAAATGGAAAAAGGTACTCTGGTCAGCTTTTTTGGTCATCATGGAAAACGCTATGTCTTCGCAAACCCAACACCTCTCATCCTTGCAGTGAAGCATGGTGGTGGCAGCATCATGCTGTGGGGATGTTTTTCATCGGCAGGGACTAGGACATTGGTCAGAATTGAAGGAATGATGGATGGTGCTAAATACAAGGATATTCTTGAGGGAAACTTGTTTCAGTCTTCCAGAGATTTGAGACTGTGACGGAGGTTCACCTTCCAGCAGGACAATGACCCTAAGCATACTGCTACAGCAACACTTGAGTGGTTTAAGAGGAAACATTTAAATGTCTTGGAATGGCCTAATCAATGCCCAGACATCAATCCAATTGAGAATCTGTGGTGTGACTTAGATTGCTGTACACCAGCGGAACCCATCCAACTTGAAGGAGCTGGAGCAGTTTTGCCTTGAAGAATGGGCAAAATACCAAGCTTATATAGACACCCCAAGAAACTTGATTTTGAGGGGGTAAATAGTTTTTGTTTGTCTTATTTCTTGTTTGTTTCAAAATAAAAAATATTTTGCATTTTCAAAGTGGTAGGCATGTTGTGTAAATCAAATGATACAACCCCCCCCAAAAAATCAATTTTAATTCCAGGTTTTAAGGCAACAAAATAGGAAAAATACCAAGGGGGGGTGAATACT
Source organism: Oncorhynchus mykiss (assembly GCF_013265735.2). Taxonomy (NCBI): domain Eukaryota; kingdom Metazoa; phylum Chordata; class Actinopteri; order Salmoniformes; family Salmonidae; genus Oncorhynchus; species Oncorhynchus mykiss. Next base: position 7,853,350 of record NC_050572.1, on the reverse strand, counting down.
TTCACAAGCCACTGTAGAAGACTGAAATACAGTTGATTTCACCAGCAGGGTGCAGCACTCTACCACAACATTCCAACATTCTACCACAACATTCCAACATTCTACCACAACATTCCAGTTGTGACTACTCTCAACTCTCCATAGTCCTCTTCACACTGACTGACTACTCTCAACTCTCCATAGTCCTCTTCACACTGACTGACTACTCTCAACTCTCCAGAGTCCTCTTCACACTGTCTGACTACTCTCAACTCTCCAGAGTCCTCTTCACACCGACTGACTACTCTCAACTCTCCAGAGTCCTCTTCACACTGACTGCCTACTCTCAACTCTCCAGAGTCCTCTTCACACTGTCTGACTACAGAACAGAAGCAGGGGACCAAACTACACCTCTCTGTCTCTTTATTCTTCTTCTATCAGAGCTTTACTATCCACCCTACAGCTGGTGTACCTTGCCCCTACAGCTGGTGTACCTTGCCCCTACAGCTGGTGTACCTTGCCCCTACAGCTGGTGTACCTCGCCCCTACAGCTGGTGTACCTGGCCCCTACAGCTGGTGTACCTCGCCCCTACAACTGGTGTACCTTGCCCATACAGCTGGTGTACCTTGCCCCTACAGCTGGTGTACCTTGCCCCTACAGCTGGTGTACCTTGCCCCTACAGCTGGTGTACCTTGCCCCTACAGCTGGTGTACCTTGCCCCTACAGCTGGTGTACCTCGCCCCTACAGCTGGTGTACCTCGCCCCTACAGCTGGTGTACCTGGCCCCTACCGCTGGTGTACCTTGACCCCTACAGCTGGTGTACCTTGGCCCCTACAGCTGGTGTACCTTGGCCCCTACAGCTGGTGTACCTTGCCCCTACAGCTGGTGTACCTCGCCCCTACAGCTGGTGTACCTCGCCCCTACAGCTGGTGTACCTTGCCCCTACAGCTGGTGTACCTTGCTTCTGGTGCTGAAGAGCTTTAGGAGCTATGACCCTGTCCTAGATCTGATTCTCCAGAGAAACACAACATCAAGCTGAAGCCTGAATGGTCTTGACTTTGAGTTGATTAGAGTAGCAGCGGTTTAGAATATTTGGTCAGGGAGAGTTAGTTGTGTGCATGATTTTGTTCAAGCCCAGCACTAACACACATGATTAAACAGATTCTGGTCTGGAGAAGTGGATGCGTCAGCACTGGGGTTGGAACAAAACCCTGCACACACCGCAGCCCTCCAGGACCAGAGTTGCAGCATTTGAATGGCATACCTGCAGTTATGTTCAATACATTAGGACTACTTCATTAATAATGGTTAGAATACACTGTGCATGTGGAAGTCCCTAGAGTTGAATACATTAAAAAAAAAAGACTAAAACAAATCCATAACTCCATTTTCCTATCTAATGCAATGGTAAAAATGCTCTTCATGTAGAACATATTGAATGAGTGAGATGATGGAATGAAACACCATTGATTTGACACGGCTCCTTCCCCTAGACGTTCGGACAACATAGGGCTGCATGGTGAAATGATGGAGAGAGGAGAAAGAGGGGATTGAAAGGGGTAGTTAGACTCGATGGAGCAGACAGAGGAATGAAAGCAACACAGGCTTAGAGAAGTCTCACTGATGCCATGTCTGATCTCCACGTGAGTGACAGACAGGCTTAGAGAAGTCTCACTGATGCCATGTCTGATCACCACGTGAGTGACAGACAGGCTTAGAGAAGTCTCACTGATGCCATGTCTGATCTCCACGTGAGTGACAGACAGGCTTAGAGAAGTCTCACTGATGCCATGTCTGATCTCCACGTGAGTGACAGACAGGCTTAGAGAAGTCTCACTGATGCCATGTCTGATCTCCACTTGCGTGACAGACAGGCTTAGAGAAGTCTCACTGATGCCATGTCTGATCTCCACGTGAGTGACAGACAGGCTTAGAGAAGTCTCACTGATGCCATGTCTGATCTCCACGTGAGTGACAGACAGGCTTAGAGAAGTCTCACTGATGCCATGTCTGATCTCCACGTGAGTGACAGACAGGCTTAGAGAAGTCTCACTGATGCCATGTCTGATCTCCACGTGAGTGACAGACAGGCTTAGAGAAGTCTCACTGATGCCATGTCTGATCTCCACGTGAGTGACAGACAGGCTTAGAGAAGTCTCACTGATGCCATGTCTGATCTCCACGTGAGTGACAGACAGGCTTAGAGAAGTCTCACTGATGCCATGTCTGATCTCCACGTGAGTGACAGACAGGCTTAGAGAAGTCTCACTGATGCCATGTCTGATCTCCACGTGAGTGACAGACAGGCTTAGAGAAGTCTCACTGATGCCATGTCTGATCTCCACGTGAGTGACAGACAGGCTTAGAGAAGTCTCACTGATGCCATGTCTGATCTCCACGTGAGTGACAGACAGGCTTAGAGAAGTCTCACTGATGCCATGTCTGATCTCCACGTGAGTGACAGACAGGCTTAGAGAAGTCTCACTGATGCCATGTCTGATCTCCACGTGAGTGACAGACAGGCTTAGAGAAGTCTCACTGATTCCATGTCTGATCTCCACGTGAGTGACAGACAGGCCGAGAATATTGAGCTTTTCCTTCCTTGACATTTTAAAGTAACTGTCCATTGAAAATGTCACATCTTATCTCATACCAAAATAATGTTGTTGACTCGTCGTATACACATGTAGGATCTTAATTTGATCACCGCGTTGCAGTAGAACTTCTCCGCAATGCAGGAAATGTAAAACTTTGTAGTGTATTTGAGGTTTAAAAAGGCTTCTGAAGTTTGTAACTTCCACTTTAAAATTGCAGATATGATTTTCCCCTACAAAAATGTCCCTGAATTATTATCCACAATATAATTCATATTTTCCTGCCGTAGTAAATTGGCTCAAATTATGATCGTATATCTATATGTATTTGTGGCCAAAGGACACATTTGAGAAAAAAACACTTAAAAACCCCAACTCAAACTTGATCTCAAACAGACCATTATAAAATGCTTGCTATTTCCTCATGGAGGATGATGTCATGTTTTTGTCCGAGACATCTTATTGGCTCATTGGCTGAACTGGCCAATCAGCTGTTTACATGCCATTCAGATTTTTATTGACTGGTATACGCCCACACCATTCTGTATTGAGGGTTATGCCCACACCATTCTGTATTGAGGGTACTACCACACCATTCTGTATTGAGGGTACTACCACACCATTCTGTATTAAGGGTACTACCACACCATTCTGTATTGAGGGTTATGCCCACACCATTCTGTATTGAGGGTACCACCACACCATTCTGTATTGAGGGTACTACCACACCATTCTGCATTGAGTGTACTACCACACCATTCTGTATTGAGGGTACTACCACACCATTCTGTATTGAGGGTACTACCACACCATTCTGTATTGAGGGTACTACCACACCATTCTGTATTGAGGGTTATGCCCACACCATTCTGTATTGAGGGTACTACCACACCATTTACGCATTGAGGGTACTACCACACCATTCTGTATTGAGGGTACTACCACACCATTCTGTATTGAGGGTACTACCACACCATTCTGTATTGAGGGTTATGCCCACACCATTCTGTATTGAGGGTACTACCACACCATTTACGTATTGAGGGTACTACCACACCATTCTGTATTGAGGGTTATGCCCACACCATTCTGTATTGAGGGTACTACCACACCATTCTGTATTGAGGGTTATGCCCACACCATTCTGTATTGAGGGTACTACCACACCATTTACGCATTGAGGGTACTACCACACCATTCTGTATTGAGGGTACTACCACACCATTCTCTATTGAGGGTACTACCACACCATTCTGTATTGAGGGTACTACCACACCATTCTGTATTGAGGGTACTACCACACCATTCTGTATTGAGGGTACTACCACACCATTCTGTATTCAGGGTACTACCTCTGTATTGAGGGTACTACCACACCATTCTGTATTGAGGGTACTACCACACCATTCTGTATTGAGGGTTACGCCCACACCATTCTGTATTGAGGGTACTACCACACCATTCTGTATTGAGGGTACTACCACACCATTCTGTATTGAGGGTACTACCACACCATTCTGTATTGAGGGTACTACCACACCATTCTGTATTGAGGGTACTACCACACCATTCTGTATTGAGGGTACTACCACACCATTCTGTATTGAGGGTACTACCACACCATTCTCTATTGAGGGTACTACCACACCATTCTGTATTGAGGGTACTACCACACCATTCTGTATTGAGGGTACTACCACACCATTCTGTATTGAGGGTACTACCACACCATTCTGTATTGAGGGTACTACCACACCATTCTGTATTGAGGGTACTACCACACCATTCTGTATTGAGGGTACTACCACACCATTCTGTATTGAGGGTACTCCCACACCATTCTGTATTGAGGGTACTACCACACCATTCTGTATTGAGGGTACTACCACACCATTCAAACACAGAACAGCGGCTGTTAGACATACTATTTGTTGGAAGGAAAAATATTTCACTTATATTGGAATTAATTATACGTCATATTTCATAGATATCTGGAAACATTCCAAGGATTGTTGTTGCTTCATTTGAAGCCAATATATAAACATTATTTTCATATTTTGTGAAAGTCTTCATTTTGATCAGTGTCATTGAGATGTTCCATTATCACTTGTGTCCCATGTTAATTTGAAGTGGACTGCGTAATCTCAGGGGCTTGATGTCATGCAGTATGATACCACTATGGGTGGGTGTGTGCCAATCTGGGTGGGTGTGTGCCAAGCAGTGTCCCCCAGTGTGTCAGTGTGTTTCAGTGTGTCTCAGAATGCCCCAGTGTGTCTTAGTGTGTTTCAGTGTGTGTCAGTGTGTTTCAGTGTGTCTTAGTGTGTCTCAGTGTCTCCCAGTATGCCCCAGTGTCCCACAGTGTGTGCCCCAGTGTGTGTTTCAGTGTGTTTCAGTGTGTCTTAGTGTGTCTCAGTGTCTCCCAGTATGCCCCAGTGTCCCACAGTGTGTGCCCCAGTGTGTGTTTCAGTGTGTTTCAGTGTCTTAGTGTGCCCCAGTGTCTTAGTGTGCCCCAGTGTCTTAGTGTGCCCCAGTGTGTCTTAGTGTGTCTCAATGTCCCCCAGTGTGTGTCCCAGTGTGTCTTAGTGTGTCTGTGTCTCCCAGTATGCCCCAGTGTGTCTTAGTGTGTTTCAGTGTCCCCCAGTGTATGTTTCAGTGTCTAAGTGTCCCACAGTGTGTGCCCCAGTGTGTGTTTCAGTGTCTAAGTGTCCCACAGTGTGTGCCCCAGTGTGTTTTAGTGTGTTTCAGTGTCTCCCAGTGTGTCTTAGTGTGTTTCAGTGTCCCCCAGTATGGCCCAGTGTCTCTTAGTGTGTCTCAGTGTATCCCAGGGTGCCTCAGTGAAATCTGCACTTCTGCCTCGCTGTACAGTAAAGCTAATTTCAGCTTTTGGTTCCATTGAGCACTCAGGGGGAGACATGTTTTATGGTGTGGTGATGGATGCAAGGTGATGGATACCCAATATGCACTGTTCCCAATATGTTCCCCTCACAGTCAACAAAGCTGGTCATCTCACTGTAGAGAAACAACAGAACAAATATGGGGAGTCAGTCAGTCAGACAGACAGACAGACAGACAGACAGACAGTCCTTGCTCATCAACAAACCCACTGTAGATAAAACAACATCTAAACCACTGTGATTGAAAATATCAGATATGTATTATTTTATTGTGTTTGAATAGATAATTTGACAGTTATTTCATGTATATTATTTTCATAGAAATAGTATAACCTCATGAAAGTTGTGTGTTATAGACGTCAAAATGCTTCAACACACACTTGATGGTTTTACATAAAACATGAACTCATCATTAACTCCGTGAACAGATCACAACAAGTATCTAGGAGTAAGGGTCTCTCTCTCTCTCTCTCTCGCTCTCTCTCTCTCTTGCGCTCTCTCTCTCTCTCTCTCGCTTGCTCTCGCTCTCTCTCTCTCTCTCTTGCTCGCTCTCTCTCTTGTTCTCGCTCTCTCTCTCTCTCTTGCTCTCTCTCTCTCTCTCTCTCTCGCTCGCGCTCTCTCTCTCTCTCTCTCTCTTGCTCTCTCTCTCTCTCTCTCTCGCTCTCTCTCTCTCGCTCGCTCTCTCTCTCTCTTGCTCTCGCTCTCTCTCTCTCTCGCTCGCTCTCTCTCTTGCTCTCGCTCTCTCTTGCTCTCGCTCTCTTTCTCAGGCATCTACAGCATCTCTCCCCCTCCCATTCTCTCACTATAATACTGTATGTGATTTTCACTTTGAGCTGCTGCTGAGCATGGTCATGCAGAGACAGACAGAGAGAGAGAGGGGTGGGGGAGAGAGAAATGTTAACATATGTTTCCCATGCCAATAAAGCCCTTTGAATTCAACTGAGATATAGAGGGGGAGAGAGACATATGGAAAGAGAGAGCGTGAGAGAGAGAGAAAGAGAGAATGCTACTATGATCTGAAGTCAAATGTCTACTGTTTGCTGATGATCTGGTGCTTCTGTCCCCAACCAAGTAGAGCCTACAGCAGCACCTAGATCTTCTGCACAGATTCTGTCAGATTGGGACAGTAAAATAATGGTGTTCCAAAAAAGGTCCAGTTGCCAGGAACACAAATACAAATTCCATCTGGACACCGTTTCCCTAGAGCACACAAAAAACTATACATACCTCGGCCTAAACATCAGTGCCACAGATAACTTCCACAAAGCTGTGAATGATCTGAGAGACAAGCCAAGATGTGCATTCTATGCCATCAAAAGGAACATAAAATTCAACATACCAATTAGGATCTGGCTAAAAATACTTGAATCAGTCATAGAGCCCATTGCCCTTTATGGTTGTGAGGTCTGGGGTCCGCTCACCAACCAAGAATTCACAAAATCGGACAAACACCAAATTGAGATCACGCATGCAGAATTCTGCAAAAAATATCCTCTGTGTACAACGTAAAACACCAAATAATGCATGCAGAGCAGAATTAGGCCGACACCTTCCATAACAAAGCCATCACCTACATAGAGATGAACCTGGAGAAGAGTCCCCTAAAGCAAGCTGGTCCTGGGGCTCTGTTCACAAACACACCCCACAGAGCCCCAGGACAGCAACACAATTAGACCCAACCAATTAGATAGAGGAGATTATCGTGATTAAAATGGTGTCCGACTTGAAAAAAATCTAAATATACACATTGCGAGATATTTGGCGAAATATACCAGCGTTCCAAGGTCAAAAGGTAATTTGGGGGCTAGTGTTTGATGACTACGGAGTACGCTACCCAGCCTTACATAATTAGAAAGAGGAGAATCTAATGTTTAAAATGGTGTCCTTTTCGAAAAAATCTAAATATACATATTGTGAGATATTTGGCAAAATACACCGACATACCCACATATCCCTATAGTGAACAATGGGACGACCTCAGAGTTCCATGAGTCATTTTTGTTGTTGTTAACTACCAGCAACGTGGGCAGGTCTCAGTGCCAACAATAGCAAAACAGGCATTGTGACATAGATCGTTATGCTGGGAATAGAATGTTCTGGAGGTGAGTTGGTGCCACGGTGCTCAATAGAACTAATAGGAGCTGGCAGGGTGAAAAATGCCCTGAAATATGGCCTGTTTTTTGTGTGATTACTTCAAAACTACGGCAAGCAGTTGGGACATATGGTAATATTATGAAACCTGGCTCCACAGCGGATACAATGAACTACTTTATATCAGAAAGTAGAAGAAGCGTGATTAAAAATATCATGTGTCCAGTCTACTAGGGATAACTTCACCTATTCAGGTTCCCCACTCTGGATGGTGGGTGATTGTGGTCCACAGTGGGCTGGGCTGTTGTGATTGGCTGAGCTGGGTTCCTGGGCGGGGTTTATGCTGTAGTCTTTGAGGTGCTGAATGGTGTAGGAGTCTTAGCTCGGAGCTGGAGAGCTCATCATCATCGTCGTGGTGATCGTCATGTTGCGGACGACATGCACGGCCTCTCGCTTGGAACCAAACAAACACATCCCATCCTCATGGATGTCAGTCATGCTACTCTGAAACCAGGGGTCATGTTCAATATGTGCCAACGTTTTCAAATGTTTCCAAATGGATGGTGCATACTGTCATTCAGACAGTTAGTGATCCAGGTTCAAGAGAATGACCTTTTTGGATCCATTGTCGGCCATTTTCAATCAATTGGCCACACAGTTTCCAGGATCCAGGGGCTCCCCGAATTCAAAAGAGTGTGGCAATGAACAAGTTCTGTTTGCTTCAAAGACAACTGTTTTTTTTTGTTGTTGTTGTCTGACTCTGGTCGTGGCTTTATCAATGGGTCCTGGGTTACATTCTGGTCTTAGTATTAGTCCCGGTCTGTTTCTGTTGTTTGCAAGAAGGGGAGTTTGAGAATGGCTTCTGTTGGTCTCGGGATCTGTGTGTGAGGAACAATTAGAAATAGACAGGTCAGGTTGTTATGAAAAGCATTCAGACTTCACTATTTGGTGGTGAAGGGTTTTGAGGATAGCAAGGACTGTGTCCCGATTCTCCACACTTTTCTCAAAGTGTGCACTCGCACAATCCGTCATGGATTTGTGTAAGAATTAGCTGGAGGGAATCTCTATCATTTGTTAAATTCATGGCCGTGTGCAAGTAAACACGTAAGTATGAAGAATCTGGATCGAGCCCTAGGTGTGAGGGTTCTGGTTGGCTGTGTCGTCTCACCTGTCCTAAGGAATCGGATTAGTTATTGCCATATAGCTGAGTGGACTGTGGGGGCTGGTTTCAGAGGTTGCTACGCAGTAGGCCTCCCTGTGGGTGTTCGGGCGTACTGCATTCGGACGAGGTCTTGGCTTTGTCCTTGTTGTTGTTGGGTTCGTTGTCTTTGATGATGTCATACTGACGACAGAACAGGAGGATCACACCTGAGAGGGAGGGAGGGAGAGAAGAGTGAGAGAGTAGGGGATGGAGGGACGGATAGAGGGAGAGAGGGGGAGAGAAAGATGGTATCCTAAATGAAAAGATAAAATATACAGACCTTAAATTGGCAAAACTCTTTAACATCATCCTCAGCTCTGGAATCTTCCCGAATATTTGGAACCAAGGACGGATCACCCCAAGCCACAAAACTGCCTGTTCCATCTCAAATTTCACCCCAATAACTACCGTGGGATATGCATAAACAGCAACCTTGGGAAAAATCCTCTGCATTATCATTAAAAGCAGCCTCTTACATTTCCTCAGTGAAAACAATGTACTGAGCAAATGTCAAATTATCTCTTTACGAAATTACTGTACGACAGACCACATATTCTGCTACACAAATGGATTGAAAGCGGTGATGGGGGATAAACATACGACATTATGAAATCCATGTACCCAAACAACAAGTGTGCAGTTAAAATTGGCCAAAAACACACATTTCTTTCCACAGGGCCCTGGGGTGAGACAGGGATGCAGCTTGAGCCCCACCCTCTTCAACATATTTATCAACAAATTGGCGAGGGCACTAGAACAGTCTGCAGCACCCGGCCTCAACCTCAAGATTCTGCCAGACCTCAGCCTTGACAGTAAATCTCAGTAAGACAAAAGAAGTTCTAAAAAAAGATCCAGTTGCCAGGACCAGAAATACAAATCAGTTATATAACCCATTGGATGCAGTCTATCACAGTGCCATCCGTTTTGTCACCTAAGCCCCATATACTACCCACCACTGCGACCTGTACGCTCTCGTTGGCTGGCCCTCGCTTCATATTCGTCGCCAAACCCACTGGCTCCAGGTCATCTATAAGTTTCTGCGAGGTAAAGCTCTGCCTTATCTCAGCTCACTGGTCACCATAGCAGCACCCACCCGTAGCACGCACTCCAGCAGGTATATTTCACTGGTCGCCCCCAAAGCCAATTCTACCTTTGGCCACCTTTCCTTCCAGTTCTCTGCTGCCAATGACTGGAACGAACTGCAAAAAATCACTGAAGCTGGAGACTCATATCTCCCTCACTAACTTTAAGCACCAGCTGTCAGAGCAGCTCACAGATCACTGCACTTGTACATAGCCCATCTGTAAATATCCCATCCAACTACCTCATCCCCATACTGTTATTTATTGTATTTATCTTGCTCCTTTGCACCCCAGTATCTCTACTTGCACATTCATCGTCTGTACATCTATCACTCCAGTGTTGAATTGCTTTATTGTAATTATTTTGCCACTATTGTCTATTTAAAAAAGGTCAAATAAAAATACATTTTAAAAACTTGCCTTGACAATGTAAACATATGTTTCCCATGCCAATAAAGCCCTTTGAATTTAACTGAGATAAATACAGAGAGAGAAAGAGAGGGAGAGAGAGCAAGACTAGTATCCTCTTCAGTGTACTAGAGGCACAGTACTCTCCATGTGTGAGTAACAGGGATTCAGACAGAGAGTCGGCTGTATGCGTTCATAGCAGAGTGTGTAGATGAAACCGAGGGGTACACTACAAAGCAGGATCCAGGAGTTAGCCAGCTAACTAGGCTAAATATTTTGGAAAGATGAGTCGGAAATTTTTATTGTAATTATTTTCCACTATTTAAATAAAGGTGAAATAAAATAAATAAAAATGGCCCTTTATGGTTGTGAGGTCTGGGGTCCTGCTCACCGACCAAGAATTCACAAAATGGGACAAACACCAAATTGAGACTTTGCATGCAGAATTCTGCAAAGAATCCTCCGTGTACAACGTAAAACACCAAATAATGCACGCAGAGCAGAATTAGGCCGATACCCACTAATTATCAAAATCCAGAAAAGAGACGTTAAATTCTACACTAAAAATCAAGTCATTTCCAAACCTTCCATAACAAAGCCATCACCTACAGAGAAATTAACTTAGAGAAGAGTCCCCTAAGCAAGCTGGTCCTGGGGCTCTTTTCACAAACGCAAACAGACCTCACAGAGCCCCAGGACAGCAACACAATTAGACCCAACCAAATCATGAGAAAACAAAAAAGATAATTACTTGACACATGGGCAAGAATTTACCAAAAAAACAGAGCAAACTAGAATGCTATTTGTCCCTAATCAGAGAGTAGACAGTGGCAGAATACCTGACCATTGTGACTGACCTAAATTAAGGAAAGCTTTGACAGAATCAGTGAGCATAGCCTTGCTATTGAGAGAGACCGCTGAAGGCAGACTTGGCTCTCAAGAGAAGTGTGCACACTGCCCATAAAATGAGGTGGAAACTGAGTTGCACTTCCTAACCTGCCAAATGTATGACCATATTAGAGTTTCCCTCAGATTACAAAGACCCACAAAGAATTGGAAAACAAATCCAATTTTGATAAACTCCCATGTCTATTGGGTGAAATACCACAGTGTGCCATCACCGCAGCAAGATTTGTGACCTGTTGCCACAAGAAAAGGGGCAACCAGTGACGAACAAACACCATTAAAAATACAACCCATATTTATGTTTATTTATTTCCCCTTTTGTACTTTAACTATTTGTAGATCGTTATAACACTGTATATATGTTGTAATGTTTACTGTAATGTTTACTGTAATGTTGTAATGTTTACTGTAATGTTTTAATGTTTACTGTAATGTTTACTGTAATGTTGTAATGTTTACTGTAATGTTGTAACGTTTAATGTAATGTTGTAACGTTTACTGTAATGTTGTAACGTTTACTGTAATGTTGTAATGTTTACTGTAATGTTTACTGTAATGTTGTAATGTTTACTGTAATGTTGTAACGTGTACTGTAATGTTGTAATGTTTACTGTAATGTTGTAATGTTTACTGTAATGTTGTAATGTTTACTGTAATGTTGTAACGTTTACTGTAATGTTGTAATGTTTACTGTAATGTTGTAACGTTTACTGTAATGTTGTAATGTTTACTGTAATGTTGTAATGTTTACTGTAATGTTGTAACGTTTACTGTAATGTTGTAATGTTTACTGTAATGTTGTAACGTTTACTGTAATGTTGTAATGTGTACTGTAATGTTGTAATGTTTACTGTAATGTTGTAATGTTTACTGTAATGTTGTAATGTGTACTGTAATGTTGTAATGTTTACTGTAATGTTGTAATGTTTACTGTAATGTTGTAACGTTTACTGTAATGTTGTAATGTGTACTGTAATGTTGTAATGTTTACTGTAATGTTGTAATGTTTACTGTAATGTTGTAATGTTTACTTCTCTTTTGTTTTATCTTTTTCACTACCTGGTTAAATAAAGGTCAAATAAAAATACATTTTAAAAACTTGCCTTGGCAATGTAAACATATGTTTCCCATGCCAATAAAGCCCTTTGAATTTAATTGGGATAAATACAGAGAGAGAAAGAGAGGGAGAGAGAGCAAGACTAGTATCCTCTTCAGTGTACTAGAGGCACAGTACTCTCCATGTGTGAGTGTAACAGTACTCGTCTTGCGTTGTGTACAATCAGTCATCGACACGGAACTCCAACATGTAGCACCAGTCATGTAGCTTTATTCTGATAAGAACGACACAAAATTGCACGTCATGCAATGCACGTCTCACCATCCAACTCTGCACTCACGCACGCTGGTTTGGTGCTTGTTCACTGGGGCAGTTACCAAAATAATACAATTACAATATAATATATTTAACAATGTACCTGATAAGAACGACACAAAATTGCACGTCATGCAATGCACGTCTCACCATCCAACTCTGCACTCACGCACTGTACAAAATATATGAACCCCCCCACCAGACACAGTAAGTTGCTAGCTAATACTGGCGGGAATTCTCTACAACAAAATGTACAACAAATATTCTCAAAAAAACCGCTGCATCTTATCGAATAACATTTACAAACAATTTGATATAAATTGTACATTTAAATTATCACTTGAGAGTATAAAAATCACTTTTGATGTACAGTGCTTTGCAACCAACAACTTACCGCTGGTTTGGTGCTTGTTCACTGGGACGATTCTAACTGGAACATCCCCCCTCGTAAGCAAGCTATGCAAACCAGCCAATAAGATGCCATGTTGAGTAGGTGAAGGCAAAACAAACTCAAACCAAAAACCCATTGGCTTAACAATAAAGTGGCAAGTGGAATCACCAATATAACCCTGTTACACTCCCCCCTACTGAATTCCACTTGCCAAGAAAAATAACAAAATACAAAACGGCACTGTGCAAACATACCAGATACAGAGACACTCAACAGAATACAGAATAATCCAGAGAAAAAAAAATATATATACTACCTAATAGAGAGAACTAAAAGGTAAAGCTGTGTATATCAAGGATGCAGACCCTGCTTTAAATCAGTCACTAAATATTCCAGTCATTAGACTATTCTCCTTGAGAATTAGAGTGAAAAGCAGTTGATCAAACCCCTTAGCCCTCATAGGTAAACATGCCTGTCACATGTTAAGTACACTCAGTGACTTTAAAACATCCAAGTAATAAAATAAACCACCATAAGAGACTATCATATCCGTCACATTACCATCCTGCAACCTCTAATCATGGTCACAATGATGTAAAAGCAAAACAAATAAAAGATGTCAATACCATTGACCCTCTATTCACATATTTAACCTTCAAGAGCTAACTTTCTGCTGATTCATAATCTCAATCAGTCTTGACACTGGTTTAACTAGCCTTCCTGCCCTTGACCTAATATGACCCCGACTACCTTCAACTGCATAAGGGGTAACAGTGTTGTGTACTGTTGCAATAGTGTGTCCGTCAACACAATCAGTACGTAACTGATCAGGTAAGGAATGGTCCGTGTTTGGTAGGTCAGTACGGATATCGTAAGCAGACTGGTCAATTAGCTCACTCACTACACTGTTACAGTCTCGGTCAGATTCTTGAAGACTCTCTGATCGCGGCAGACCTTCCAGCTGCAGTATATCATCCACGGAATCCAAAGGTGAAATATCCTGAGCATCCAAGGATCGCACATCACCCTCCAGGCTTGTGTCACCTGTTCCTTCAGAAGACAACTCTGACACCCACACTCTGGTTCTGTACTCAGCACCATCATCCACTGCAGTGTCCATGGCAGCTGAGACCACAAGGCTGTCATTCATGTCCTCAGACATGTCTGTTCTCTCCTCAGCAGCAGCATGGGGGAGAGGAAGAAAGTTGACTGGCATTATCAGGTTGCGATGTACCGTCTTCTCCCGTCCAGTGGAGCTGTTCTGAATCTTAAAAGTGTGACTGACAGCATTCAATCCAGTGACAAGGTAGACAGTATCCTCCCAACGGTCAGCGAGCTTCCGCTTTCCCCGCTCCCCCTTGTTAGCCAGCAATACTCGATCCCCAATCTCCACTGGTGCTCCTCTGACTCTTCTGTCATAAAGGTCAGCATGCCTCTTCAACTGCTTCGCTGCAGATGCCTGTGCTGCATTCATGGCTTCTTTCAGATCTCTCCTCAAAGACTGAACAAACTGGTCATAGTCGACAACTTCTGGGTTCTCTATGACAGAGCCAAAGACTATGTCAACAGGCAGTCTTGGCGTCCTCCCAAACATTAGCAGGAAAGGGGCAAAGCCTGTGGTCTCGTGGATTGTACAATTGTATGCAAACGTAAGGGACTTCAGCGCCTGAGGCCATCTGTGCTTTGCTCTCGTTGGCAGGGCCCGGATCATATTTCCCAAAGTCCTATTCATCCTTTCGCAGGACCCGTTCCCCATCGGATGGTATGGCGTGGTGTGAGACTTCTGAACGCCTGCAACACTCAACAGTTCGGCTATTAAAGCGCTCTCAAAGTTGGCTCCCTGGTCTGAGTGTATACGGCGAGGCATCCCGTAGACACAGAAATAGTTGTTCCACAACTGATGAGCTACTGACTTAGCAGACTGGTTCGGACACAAGAAGGCATGAGCCAATTTGGTAAAGTGGTCAGTAACAACGAGCACATCCAAGGATTTGTTTGAAGAATCTTCTGCAGACCAGAAGTCTATGCACACTAGTTCAAGAGGCTCAGTTGTTATTATGCTCTCAAGAGGAGCTCTTGCTTCCGGATCAGGAGTCTTGCTCACCACGCATCTCCTGCAGCACTTCACATAAGCTTTTACCTCCCTCTCCAGGCCATGCCAGAAGAACCTCTGTCTTGTCAGGTAGACTGTTCTCTGTTGGCCCTGGTGGCCAGCTTCATCATGGACACCCTTCAACACCATTGCTTTCATGGAGGCTGGAACCACATACAGATACATTTTCCTCTTTGTAACCACATTCTTCGAAACACGATACAGTACACCCATCTTCATGGTCAACTTGTCCCAACTTCTGAGAAGACACAAAACCTCAACACTCTCATGGGCACGCTCTCTCCGGGATGGTCTTCTCCCCCTCTCCACAAAGAAGATGACTTTGCTGATCACGTTGTCATCACGCTGCTTACTCATCAGTAAGTCGTGTGGCAGAACCTCGACATCGGTCTGCTCTGATGGCATAACAGCCTGTGGGAGCTGTGGCAACAGCAGTGCATGTGAGCCCACTTCACCCACCCAGCACCTGTGTGAATGAAGAACAGCTGCAACTTCATGTCTTGATAAAGCACCAGATGGGGGGTCAACAATAGCCTGACAGCTAATGACCACTTCGTTGGAGTCAGAGGCTTTATCAAAGGGGTGGCTGGACCAGCGAAACACATCTTGCACTCTGTCTGTGCGCACAGCGTCGGCTTCAGCTAGTAAGGTCTCGTACGGAACCCTTGTCAGGCGATGGAGTGCACTGGGTCGTACGAAGGGCTCTCTGCTCAAAGCATCTGCAACAACATTTATTTTTCCAGGGATGTACTTGATGTCAAACTCGTACGGTGCCAGCTTGGCGACCCATCTCTGTTCACAAGCATCAAGCTTTGCTTTGGTCAGAATGTATGTCAAGGGATTATTATCCGTCCATACCGTGAACTGCTGTCCCCGTAGCCAGTGGTGGAACTTGTCACAGATAGCCCATTTCATGGCAAAGAACTCGAGCCTGTGCGCAGGATACCTCGACTGTGCATAACTGAGGGACTTGCTCGCGAAGGCTATAGGTCTCGCTGTAGTTCCCGGTTCCTGCACCTGAGATAGCACAGCACCTAAGCCATTACTGGATGCATCCACCGAGAGTAGAAAGGGTTTTTCGAAGTTGGGGTGGGCCAACAAAACCTGGTCCAGTAAGGCTTGCTTTAGCTGGAATAAGGCCTGTCTGCATTCTGTTGTCCAGTCGGCAGCCGTCAACTTCCTGACAGGTGAGCTTCGCTTCTTTTTCCAGCGTGGAGCCTTGTGTCCAGTAGTCAATCCAAAGAGAGGCTTTGCAATGGTCGAGCAACCTTCAATGAACTGTTGATAATACACCACCATCCCAAGGAATGACCTCAATTTCTTCTGAGATGGAATGTCAGTGCCATCTTTCATCAGATCGGCTTCTGTTACTCCTGTAATGGCCCTCACCTTCTCAGGGTCTGTAGCTACACCATCCGCACTAATGATATGCCCCAGAAACTTCACAGACCTCTGCAGAAAGTTACATTTTTTTGGCGCCAACTTCAGGTTGTGAGCCTTGAGACGCTCAAAAACCATTTCCAGGCGCTGTATAGCCAGATCTTCAGTGGGCGCATAGACCAAGACATCGTCAAGGTAACACAGCAGGCTAAGAAAGTTCTGATCCCCAAAGATGTTTAGCATCATCCTCATAAAGGTTGCCGGACTATTACATAACCCCTGTGGCATTCGATTGTATTCGTACAATCCAAATGGCGACGTAAAAGCTGTGAATCTCCGGTCATCCTCATGCACTTCCACATTGTAGTAGCCAGAGGTAAGGTCCATTGTCGAGAAAAAGGCATTTCCACCTAACGCAGCCAGCGCGTCAGCCTGGTGAGGGAGTGGGTGGGCGTCTTTGATGGTGCGAGCATTGAGCAAACGAAAATCAGTACAGAGTCTCAGGTCTCCAGACTTCTTCCATACAAGGACAAGGGGAGAGGCGAACTCACTACTAGACTTCCTTATGATATCACGTTCTTCCATCTCATTCAATGCTTGTTTGAGCTTCTCATAATTATTTGGTGAAAGGCGTCGGTAGGGCATCCGAAAGGGTTTCTCATCACTCAGTTGAATGCGGTGAAGACATCCGGAAGCTTTTCCACAATCCAACTTGTGCCTGGAAAAAATAGACTGGTACTCAGCTATGAGCTGGATGAGTTTCTTCTTACCAGCAGGAGACGCTTGACAGGAGGAGACATCAATATCAGTCAAACCTAAGTCACGTAAGACCTCAGGATCGCTTGAACTGTCCGGTCCGTCAGTATCGTGAAGTTGGCTGGAACCGTCCGTCAGTGTCAAGTCATCTTGGCAGTCAGTGAGTATATCAGCCGTTCTCTGCACTTGCTGCTGGAAAGCTGCTGATGAATCATCCTTCACACACGAACAGTCAAAGTCCTCTAGAGCCATGCAAGGAGAGACATCGGCTAGAGTGGTGTTTCGTCTCAATGTCACTGTCTTCTGAGAAGGGTTAATCACTCTAACAGGGAGCCACCCATCCCCCCGCAATAGAGCTACTGTCCTCCCTACGAGTATTGACCTTGGTGTTGACCTTGAACTGCTGGGCTCAATGACAACAGCACTGCCAGCTGATAGATTCTGAGTGTTTCGTAGTCTGCCCCAGACTAAGTGCTCCTGCATAGGCTCTAGAGTCACAGCCCCTTTTAGTCTCACAGTTCCAACTTTGTCAGGTACTTCACTGTCTCTCCATCTCTCCACATTAGCCATCATATCGATTAGCTTGCTCTCCTCACCCCCGTCACACACAGGAGTATAAACCCTCTTCCAGAGATCTCCATCCGTCTTCAGGTGGCGAATCAAGTGCTTTAGGAGATTGCTGCCCAAGATGAGGTCATCACTCTGGCCTTCCACCACCAGTGTAGGCACAGCAACTCTACATCCGTACACCTCCATCTCCAGCTCACATACTCCCAAAGGCCTCGTCTTCAACCCACCACAACCAACCAAGACTACCTCTGTAGGACTCAATGAAGGACTTTTCAACACTCCTGCATGCAACAGTTCAGGTAAGACCCTAGAGCTCAAGGTACAAGCCATGGATCCACTGTCAAGCATAGCTCTCACTTCTACTTCTCCTCCTATTAACACCTTGGCATAGAATAAATCATCATACGGGGTAAGTCTCTGTGTGTTCTGCATTATGATACTCTTCTCAGTTTCCATTTCGTCACAAACACTTTTATATACAGACTCCAAATCAACAGCTCTCACTGATGGGGACTCTACAAAAGGCCCAACACTCTCCCCTTCTACATGCAGGCCTACTAGTTTTCCGGAAGCTGAGCAGTGATTACTGTAGGGACTCCACCAGCTGTGCTCAGAGCTGCGGCCTTGGGGCACTGAGAGCGTGCGTGGCCAGCTACATGACAAAGAAAGCAGAGGCGATTGGCCCTGCAGTGAAAGTAAGTATCATGTCCGGCATCCCCACACACGTTACATGGCCCATTAGACTTCACTTTGCTCCTATTCCCTTTTTGGAACTTATGGTCAGACTGTTGTGGCCTCTGCTCCAGCACACGCTCCAGCATGGCAAGGATACGTTCCATCGGCTCAGCTGAGCCCTGAATAGTCTGGGCTGGGTAAGGCAACGTATTGGGTACTTCCATGTGGGTTCTCACAGCAGGCATGGTGATCGGCATGACAGCACCAACTTCCTGCTTCATTGTTGCGATGGCTGGGGTCAACTTAGGTAAGTGAGAGTACCTCCGCTCCCTCCTGTATTCATCCAGCCTCTCATGAACATCTGCAGCAGTCCACTGCTGTAATGGCTTGCACTTAAAGATAAGCGACAGTTCAGCATTAGGGCAATGTCTGATAAACATGACTGTGAGCTCACGAGATGGGTCTTCAACACTTTTTCCCTGTCTCTTTAGACAATCTTCAGCAACCTCCATAGCCCTGTTCAGTCTGAGCCAATATTCAAATGGTTGTTCATCAGTCAGAGGTAATGTGGCATAAAAGTCAGCAAGGGGCATGCTTGAAAAAACAGTGTCACTAAAATGTTGTTTCAGTATGTCAAAGATGGGACTCGGGCCTTTAGATAAATCAATGGAGGGATTGCTGCGTATGCCAACTTTAACAACATCGCGGGCCCTTCCCATTAGCCTGCCCATAACCTCAACTGCTTGGTCCATCACAGACACGCCCCTCTTACGCATGTAAACCCTTACCATATCCTCCCACTCATGCACTGTGCACTTTTCAGAGCCATCCCCCCGAAAGTACACCGGTTCCCTGATATCAGACTTCAATACCAGGTTCAGGCCTGACACATCCATACCCCTCGAGCTGCATACACTCCCCATAACATTGTCCCCAACATGCCCAACAATTGCCTTTGACTCCAAACAGGAGGCAATGTTCTCCCCAATGGAATGACCAATCTGCTGTACTATGTCTGCTATCAAATCCATGGAGACCTCCCCACTCCCTGTATTTGGCAAAACTCTTCCATACACATCCTTGGGCGTGTCCATGGGTAACCTATCATCAAAACCCTCCAGTTTGGGCATAGGTGTAGAAGTAACTGGAATTTTGGCTGAACCCCTACCAACAGATGGTGACATATTAAATGACAGGAAACCCCTACCTCTCCCAACACTTTCCATTTTAACAATGGGAAATCAACACCCTAATAAAAATGTAAATAGCAAAACATGTATATATATATATATATATATATATATATATTTTAAACCTCACGTCAAAATCTAACCTATATCTAGTACACTGGTAAAACTCACCCTACTTATATCAGATATACATTAGAATTGCAATTAAACAAGTAACACAAAAGTTCATCAATTTCGATAATAAAACGTTCTAGTGGCGCCCTCTTGTGGCGAAATGCGATATCGCCATAAACTGCACCAGCAACGTCTTATCTGATTCTTCAACAGCAACCACGGCGAAGTTCTGAGATGGAAATCCAGCGAAGGATGATCCGATCCAGAAGAACGGTCACGGCACCACTGTAACAGTACTCGTCTTGCGTTGTGTACAATCAGTCATCGACACGGAACTCCAACATGTAGCACCAGTCATGTAGCTTTATTCTGATAAGAACGACACAAAATTGCACGTCATGCAATGCACGTCTCACCATCCAACTCTGCACTCACGCACGCTGGTTTGGTGCTTGTTCACTGGGGCAGTTACCAAAATAATACAATTACAATATAATATATTTAACAATGTACCTGATAAGAACGACACAAAATTGCACGTCATGCAATGCACGTCTCACCATCCAACTCTGCACTCACGCACTGTACAAAATATATGAACCCCCCCACCAGACACAGTAAGTTGCTAGCTAATACTGGCGGGAATTCTCTACAACAAAATGTACAACAAATATTCTCAAAAAAACCGCTGCATCTTATCGAATAACATTTACAAACAATTTGATATAAATTGTACATTTAAATTATCACTTGAGAGTATAAAAATCACTTTTGATGTACAGTGCTTTGCAACCAACAACTTACCGCTGGTTTGGTGCTTGTTCACTGGGACGATTCTAACTGGAACATCCCCCCTCGTAAGCAAGCTATGCAAACCAGCCAATAAGATGCCATGTTGAGTAGGTGAAGGCAAAACAAACTCAAACCAAAAACCCATTGGCTTAACAATAAAGTGGCAAGTGGAATCACCAATATAACCCTGTTACATGAGTAACAGGGATTCAGACAGAGAGTCGGCTGTATGCGTTCATAGCAGAGTGTGTAGATGAAACCGAGGGGTACACTACAAAGCAGGATCCAGGAGTTAGCCAGCTAACTAGGCTAAATATTTTGGAACGATGAGCTGGAAATGGGCAGGATCTAATTGATTCAACTAATGAAAACACATATCTAAGTACATGTTTCAATCAACAACAAAGTAAATATGTGTGTTATGGTTCTGTTTTGTATTTGTATTTATTATGGATCCCCATTAGTTCCTGTTGCCAAGGCAGCAGCTATCCTTCCTGGTGTTTATTATGGATCCCCATTAGTTCCTGTTGCCAAGGCAGCAGCTATCCTTCCTGGTGTTTATTATGGATCCCCATTAGTTCCTGTTGCCAAGGCAGCAGCTATCCTTCCTGGGGTTTATTATGGATCCCCATTAGTTCCTGTTGCCAAGGCAGCAGCTACTCTTCCTGGGGTTTATTATGGAACCCCATTAGTTCCTGCTAAGGCAGCAGCTACTCTTCCTGGGGTTTATTATGGAACCCCATTAGTTCCTGCTAAGGCAGCAGCTACTCTTCCTGGGGTTTATTATGGATCTCCATTAGTTCCTGCTAAGGCAGCAGCTACTCTTCCTGGGGTTTATTATGGAACCCCATTAGGTCCTGCCAAGGCAGCAGCTACTCTTCCTGGGGTTTATTATGGATCTCCATTAGTTCCTGCTAAGGCAGCAGCTACTCTTCCTGGGGTTTATTATGGAACCCCATTAGTTCCTGCTAAGGCAGCAGCTACTCTTCCTGGGGTTTATTATGGATCCCCATTAGTTCCTGCTAAGGCAGCAGCTACTCTTCCTGGGGTTTATTATGGATCCCCATTAGGTCCTGCCAAGGCAGCAGCTACTCTTCCTGGGGTTTATTATGGAACCCCATTAGTTCCTGCTAAGACAGCAGCTACTCTTCCTGGGGTTTATTATGGATCCCCATTAGTTCCTGCTAAGGCAGCAGCTACTCTTCCTGGGGTTTATTATGGATCCCCATTAGTTCCTGCCAAGGCAGCAGCTACTCTTCCTGGGGTTTATTATGGATCCCCATTAGTTCCTGCCAAGGCAGCAGCTACTCTTCCTGGGGTTTATTATGGATCCCCATTAGTTCCTGTTGCCAAGGCAGCAGCTATCCTTCCTGGGGTTTATTATGGAACCCCATTAGTTCCTGCCAAGGCAGCAGCTACTCTCCCTGGGGTTTATTATGGATCCCCATTAGTTCCTGCCAAGGCAGCAGCTACTCTTCCTGGGGTTTATTATGGAACCCCATTAGTTCCTGTCAAGGCAGCAGCTACTCTTCCTGGGGTTCATCAAAATTATGATTGTGTTATGGTTGTTTATGGTTGTGTTGCGGTTGAGTTGTGGTTGTGTTTTGGCTGTGTTGTGGTTGTGTTGTGGTTGTGTTGTGGCTGTGTTGTGGCTGTGTTGTGGTTGTGTTGTGGTTGTGTTGTGGTTGTTTGTGTTGCCGTTAAGTTGTGGCTGTGTTGTGGTTGAGTTGTGGTTGTGTTACCTGCCCACATGACCAGCACCACTACGATGATGATGAGCTCTCCAACTCTGAGCTGCACTGCCTGTTCCATCTCCTCTCTGTTCACCTGGTCTGGAGAGAGGAGACACAGTTATACTGTAGAAACCACACACACACACACACACACACACACACACACACACACACACACACACACACACACACACACACACACACACACACACACACACACACACAGGTAGGTAGGTAGACACACACCTTGTCTATCATCACCTCTATCAGAACTACATTCACACATATTGAAAATGAGATGTTGTAATCCCAGACATATCCTGGCCTGGGCTAATTAACCTGTCGTTAAGGATATGGCTGTGATGATACCTCTGAGGAGAGAGAGAATTAGAAAAGAGAGAGAGAGAGAGGGAGCTTGGTTACAAACTGAAATCTCTTTGCTCTTATCATGGCCATATTGCTAAATTTTGTCTAAAGGGGAAGGGTCTTGGGGCCAAAATGGAGAAAACCATGAGCCATGACTTCTGAGGGAGAGTTCAGAGTCTTGACCAGTCAAAAGCAGAGTCAGAGGTCTGCAGTTAAGTACCCTTCAAAAAGGAGTGAGAACCAATCAAGGACCTGGTATTTAGAAGTCTTAGATGTAGTCCCGAAGGAGACTTTAAAAGGGGTGAGAACCAATCAAGGACCTGGTATTTAGAAGCCTTAGATGTAGTCCCGAAGGAGACTTTAAAAGGGGTGAGAACCAATCAAGGACCTGGTATTTAGAAGCCTTAGATGTAGTCCAGAAGGAGACTTTAAAAGGGGTGAGAACCAATCAAGGACCTGGTATTTAGAAGCCTTAGATGTAGTCCCGAAGGAGACTTTAAAAGGGGTGAGCAATATTTGGACTTCAGACTAACTGACGCTAGATAGCCAGACAGACACAAAACCGCTGACGCTGAGAGAGATGTGAGAGAGAGAGAGACGAGTCTACTCTGCAGAGTACTCGAGGCACAATGAGACACAGAAGTGACTGGTGTTGTACTAGTGGTCATATATAACAGATAGTAACAGGGCTGTGTTGTGTTGTACTAGTGGTCATATATAACAGATGGTAACAGGACTGTGTTGTACTAGTGGTCATATATAACAGATGATAACAGGGCTGTGTTGTACTAGTGGTCATATATAACAGATGGTAACAGGGCTGTGTTGTGCTAGTGGTCATATATAACAGATGGTAACAGGGCTGTGTTGTACTGGTGGTCATATATAACAGATGGTAACAGGGCTGTGTTGTACTAGTGGTCATATATAACAGATGGTAACAGGGCT